>NC_135234.1:499249051-499316551 GCF_051348905.1 Ranitomeya variabilis | reverse complement strand
CCCCCCCTTGGCATTTTTCGTGTTTTGCTTCCTCACAACCAGGATTTTCTCGTGAGTTTTTTTTCTGAGGGTTTACATCAGTTCATGTAAAGAACATGCCTACAACTGTGAAAATGTGTTTTTTTTCTTATTGTAAAGCAAACAAATAAATAGGACAAAATAACTGAAAACTTTAATGTGCATAAGTATTCAACCCCTAAAGTCAGTTCTTTGTAGAGCCTCCTTTTGCCGCAGTTACAGCTGTGAGTCGCTTTAGACAAGTCTCTGAGCTTTCCACATCTTGTCACTGTAGCTATTGACCACTTCTCAAGGCAAAACTGATCCAGCTCCTTCAAGTTAGATGGTTTCCTCTGGTGAACAGCAATCTTTCAATTGGATGAAGGTCTGGGCTTTGACTAGGCCACTCCAAAACCTTTACACATTTCCGCTTAAACTGCTCAAGTATTGCTTTGGGTCATTGTTTTCTTGGAGGGTGAATCTCCGTCCCAGTTTTAAATCACTGAGATTAAAAGATTTGCTAAAGAATATCCTGCTATTTCGCACCATCCATCTTCCCCCTTGACTCAGACTATTTTCTCTGTCCCGTCTGCCAAAAAAATTTTCCACAGCATGAGGCTACCACCACCATGTTTCACTGTGAGGATGGTGTTCTTGGGTGTTTTATATGCATTTTATTCCAGTGGACAGTCCCATCCATCGATGGGCAATATTCCCTACATGATTGCATGCAGATATCGCTGTCAATCACTGAATAGGACCATCTACTGGGCTCATCCATGCAAACATTGGGGATATCATCTGTGGTATTACCGTAAGTGCAGGCACAAGATCCTGCTGATATATTCTGCGGCATCGGCCCTGATGTGAGGAAGCCGGCCTCTTCATCAGAATTATGAGACGCAGATCGTGAGAAATGTTGTAGACTGGCTGTAAAATGCTTTTAGAAGATGACATAATGGGCTCTAGTAGAGGTTCTCATCAATCCAATGAGTCTACAGTAGTCTGTATGATTAGTGTAGGGCTCTGTTCACATCATGTTTAGTGCCCATATTTGTCTTTTATACAGCAAGAAATCTCCCAACAGAGGCCAAAAAGTGTACTTTTCAGACTGACATGCATTGGTATACTCTTTTTATTCACAATGCAAGCCTGTTAGTGATGTATGGTTCTTAGTTTAACATTCTCATCAGACTGTATGAAGCCCACTACCACATCACATTGAACCCCTTGGTGAGTCACTAGCCTAAAAAGAGTGGAGTCTTGCGTAATCCACCGTCGCAGCGACCGTGCATCAGCAGGGTGGGCGACCCATGCTGTGAGGCAGAATCCCCATGACTCCAGGCCGCACTGCCCTACAGGCACAAAACTGCAGCCACAATGGTCTCCACACGTTAGTAATTTTTTGCCTGGTGGCATTAGATCAAAGTGTGAATATTGGGATGTGCAGTCCATGTCTTTCTCTACAGTTCTGCGTATTAGATGGCTGTTGGCCAAGAACTGGTCGATCTCTATGGCTATCTCAACCAACACTCCCATACATTGGCTCGCTTGGCTATGAGAAAGCGTCATCCGACAGCTTATCTCTGGGAGAACAATCCAATCAGCAATCTGAAATTGGACATGCTAAACGGACGTCTCCCCCGGCCATCAGTCGGCCAGCGCCCCCATACACATTAGGCTGATGGGCAATGGGGGCTGTAGTGTTAACCCATAGCTATAGACAAGAGACTAGACCTCATTTTCTCACTGGGATGACTAGCCGGGTGACTTCTGGTAATGTCTTCCTGGCTGTGGTCATCCTTCCCTGATCCATCCCCATCACATAGATCACTGTATAACTCTTCTCACTCTCCTTGTAGCTCCAGTTATTCCAGAGTGTATAGACCTCATTAGTAGTAATTAGAAGACTTCAGAAAATGCCACAGCTTCTCCTAAAATTATTCTGTGTGAATATCTTGGGTAATTTTAAGTGTTTTTTTTTTTCTTTGAACAGCCCAATGTGTAATCCCAGCTCAATTTACTCAGTGTTTGCTCTGGATTCATGTATTAGTATGCTGTATGATATCGTAATGACGAATGATGTACATTACTGTGACTTTACCCCAGAAATTGTTCTTTTCTTCGTAAATAGATGAGGGACATGTTTCCACAGCTCACAAATCTCGCACGTCGATGAATTATGTTTGTAAATTACCTGTCAGTAGAACTGATACTTCCTAAAGAGATGTAGTGAGCTGAAAACCCATGGTGGCAGTTGTAGTCTTGGCTTTCCTGGTCCTCCGCATAAAACATGCGCCTGAACCGAATCCTGGGCTGTATTACAAGAGATGATGGTCGTCAGAACTGATCTGTGCCTCAATTAATTAAGTTGAAATAAAGCTCCCATTGCTGCCGCCAGTATTTTTGGAAATGGCTATAGCGGAGTAGATTTTTCTTTTTCCTTCGGTATTTCATCTTGTAACAGAAACATTATCATTCTTTTTGGTCCCTTGAGGAAGAAAAAAACATAGAAATTAAGTTTTGTAGCAGTGTATCTTGTATTGTGCACAGCAAATATGGGGACCCTCTTAGTGGTGGGGTGTAGTTAGTGATGATTATGGATGATAGAAAGTGAGCATGAAAAATTGAATTCCAGATGACTGTTAACAAGGGAAAGACCATGTTCTTCTAAGCGTTCTTCCTGTGCCGTCACATACCACTATGTGCATTATCATCTGCTGTGATATCGCTTTGTGCATTATGCCTGGGTTATAATAATTATAATAATTTTTATTTATATAGCGCCAACATATTCCGCAGCGCTTTACAAATTATAGAGGGGATTTGTACAGACAATAGACATTACAGCATAACAGAAATCACCGTTCAAAACAGATACCAGGAGGAATGAGGGCCCTGCTCGCAAGCTTACAAACTACGAGGAAAATGGGAGACACAAGAGGTGGATGGTAACAATTGCTTTAGTTATTTGGACCAGCCATAGTGTAAGGCTCGGGTGTTCATGTAAAGCTGCATGAACCAGTTAACTGCCTAAGTATGTAGTAGTACAGACACAGAGGGCTATTAACTGCATAAAGTGTATGAGAACATGATGCGAGAAACCTGATTGTTTTTTTTTTTTTTCTTTAATAGGCCACACAGGGATAGTTAGGTTAATGCATTGAGGCAGTAGGCCAGTCTGAACAAATGAGTTTTTAGGGCACGCTTAAAACTGTGGGGATTGGAGATTAATCGTATTGACCTAGGTAGTGCATTCCAAAGAATCGGCGCAGCACGTGTAAAGTCTTGGAGCCGGGAGTGGGAGGTTCTGATTATTGAGGATGATAACCTGAGGTCATTAGTGGAGCGGAGGGCACGGGTAGGGTGGTAGACTGAGACCAGAGAGATGTAGGGTGGTGCTGAGCCATGGAGTGCTTTGTGGATGAGGGTAGTAGTTTTGTACTGGATTCTGGAGTGGATGGGTAGCCAGTGTAATGACTGGCACAAGGTAGAGGCATTGGTGTAACAGTTGGTGAGGAATATGATCCTGGCAGCAGCATTCAGGACAGATTGGAGCGGGGAAAGTTTGGTAAGAGGGAGGCTGATTAGTAGAGAGTTACAATAGTCCAGACGAGAATGAATAAGTGAGACAGTAAGAGTTTTTGCAGAGTCGAAAGTAAGAAAAGGGCAAATTCTAGAAATGTTTTTGAGATGCAGATAAGAAGAGCGAGCCAGTGATCGGATGTGGGGGGTGAATGAAAGCTCGGAATCAAGGATGACCCCAAGACAGCGGGCATGTTGCTTTGGAGTAATGGTGAAACCTCACACGGAGATGGCAATGTCAGGCAAAGGTAGGTTAGTAGAGGGAGAGAACACGAGGAGTTCAGTTTGACAGGTTCAGTTTCAGATAGAGGGAGGACATGATGTTAGAGACAGCGGTAAGACAATCACTGGTGTTTTCTAAAAAGGTCGGCGTGATAACAGGAGCAGAAGTGTATAATTGGGTGTCGTCAGCATAGAGATGGTACTGGAAACCAAATCTACTGATTGTTTGACCAATAGGGGCGGTATACAAAAAGAAGAGGAGGGGGCCTAGGACTGATCCATGAGGAACCCCAATAGTAAGGGGAAGGTGAGAGGAGGAGGAACCAGCAAAACATACAGTGAAGGATCGGTCAGAGAGATAGGAGGAGAACCAAGAGAGAACGGTGTCCTTGAGGCCGATGGAGCGGAGCATAGTGAGGAGGAGCTGATGATCCACAGTATCGAATGCTGCAGAGATCCAAGAGAATTAGCATGGAGTAGTGACCATTAGATTTAGCTGTTAATAGGTCATTAGAGACTTTAGTGAGGGCAGTTTCAGTAGAGTGTAAAGAGCGGAAACCAGATTGAAGAGGGTCGAGAAGAGAGTTATCTGAGAGATAGCGGGTAAGACTGGAGTGGACCAGGCATTCGAGGAGTTTAGAGATGAAGGGAAGATTAGAGACATGTCTATAATTAGCGGCACAATTTTGGTCGAGGGAGGGTTTTTTAAGTAATGGGTGTATGATGGCATGCTTAAATGAGGAGGGAAAAATACCGTAAGTGAGGGAAAGGTTGAATATTTTTGTTAGGTTAGAGGTGACAGCCAGGGAAAGGGACTGGAGGAGGTGTGACGGAATGGGGTCACTGGTGCAAGTGGTCGGGCGAGAAGATGCAAGGAGCCTGCTTACTTCTTCTTCTGTCACTGGTTCAGAGTCAGAGAGTGAACTAGATGCAGTGGGGGAGGGAGGACAGTGCATGGTATGAAGAGATTGGGAGATGATTTCCTGTCGAATGTGGTCAATTTTTTCTTTGAAGTAATTGACCAGATCGTCAGCGCGGAGATCTGTGGCTGGGGCCTGCTCTCTTGGGTTGAGTAGGGACTGGAAAGTGTCAGAGACGTTTAGGGTTATTTGACAGTGAGGTGATGAAGGTGTTGAAATAGGTTTGTTTGGAGAGGTGAAGGGCAGAGTTGTATGTTTTTAGCATGAACTTATAATAGAGGAAATCTTCGGGTAGATTAGATTTTCTCCACAGACGTTCGGCGCACCTGGAGCACCGCTGCAGGAAACGTGTTTGCAGTGTGTGCCACGGTTGTTGCCGTCTGTGCTGAGTTGTTCTATATATAGGAGGTGCAGCTTCATCCAGGGCACTTTGCAGGGTTTCATTGTAATGCTTCAGAGCAGAATCAGGACATGAGATGGAGGAGATTGGGGCCAATGAGGACTGCAAGTTCTTCATAAGTTTCTGGGTGTTAATGGCCTGTATGTTTCTATAAGTGTGGAAAGTGGGCATGACCTGAGCGGGATGGCAGTTCTTGATAGAGAATGAAAGAAGGTTGTGGTCAGAGAGCGGGTAGGGGAGTTTGTGAAATCATCCACTGAGCAAAGCCGGGAGAAGACCAAGTCAAGGGAGTTTCCATCTTCATGCGTTGGAGAGTTAGTATGCTGCGAGAGGCCGAAAGAGGAGGTTAGAGATAAAAGGTGAGAAGCAGATAGGGAGAGGGGAGAAGCAATGGGGATGTTGAAATCACCCATGATAAGGGTGGGGGTGTCACAGGAGAGAAAGTGTGGAAGCCAGGTGGCAAAGTGATCCAGGAACTGATGAGAGTGGCCGGGAGGACGATACACCATCGCCACTCGCATGGAGAAGGGGACGTAGAGTCTGACAGCATGGACCTCAAAGGAAGGGAATACAAGTGAGGGTACTTGGGGGATAACTTGGAAGGTACATTTGGGTGAAAGGAGCAGACCAACGCCTCCACCTGCTCTGTTTGATCTTGGGGTATGAGAAAAGTGAAGTCCACCATATGAAAGCGCAGCAGCAGCGGTGGTGTCTGACTGCTGGATCCAGGTTTCAGTAAGAGCCAGGAGATTAACCCCTTCCCGACATTTGACGTACTATCCCGTCGAGGTGGGGTGGGCCCGTATGACCGCCGACGGGATAGTACGTCATAGCCGATCGGCCGCGCTCACGGGGGGAGCGCGGCCGATCGCGGCCGGGTGTCGGCTGCATATCGCAGCTGACATCCGGCACTATGTGCCAGGAGCGGTCACGGACCGCCCCCGGCACATTAACCCCCGGCACACCGCGATCAAACATGATCGCGATGTGCCGGCGATGCAGGGAAGCATCGCGCAGGGAGAGGGCTCCCTGCGGGCTTCCCTGAGCCCCCCGCAGCAACGCGATGTGATCGCGTTGCTGCGAGGGTCTTACCTCCCTCCCTGCCTGCTCCAGACCCGGATCCAAGATGGCCGCGGATCCGGGTCCTGCAGACTCAGAGCAGGCACTGTGAAGCAGCCTGTACTTCTCGCAGATCGGTGATCTGTCAGAGTGCTATGCAAACTGGCAGATCACCGATCTGTATTGTCCCCCCCTGGGGCAAAGTAAAAAAGTAAAAAAAAAAATTTCCAAATGTGTAAAAAAAAATAAAAAAAAATATTCCAAAATAATGAAAAAAAAAAAAAATATTATTCCCATAAATACATTTCTTTATCTAAATTAAAAAAAAAAAACAATAAAAGTACACATATTTAGTATCGCCACGTCCGTAACGACCCAACCTATAAAACTGCCACACTAGTTAACCCCTTCAGTAAACACCGTAAGAAAAAAAAAAAAAAACGAGGCAAAAAACAACGCTTTATTACCATACCGCCGAACAAAAAGTGGAATAACACGCGATCAAAAAGACTGATATAAATATCCATGGTACCGCTGAAAACGTCATCTTGTCCCGCAAAAAACAAGCCACCATACAGCATCATCAGCAAAAAAATAAAAAAGTTATAGTCCTGAGAATAAAGCGATACCAAAATAATTATTTTTTCTATAAAATAGTTTTTATCGTATAAAAGCGCCAAAACATAAAAAAATGATATAAATGAGATATCACTGTAATCATACTGACCCGACGAATAAAACTGCTTTATCAATTTTACCAAACGCGGAACGGTATAAACGCCTCTCCCAAAAGAAATTCATGAATAGCAGGTTTTTGGTCATTCTGCCTCACAAAAATCGGAATAAAAAGCGATCAAAAACGGTCACGTGTCCGAAAATGTTACCAATAAAAACGTCAACTCGTCCCGCAAAAAACAAGACCTCACATGACTCTGTGGAGCAAATGTGGAAAAATTATAGGTCTCAAAATGTGGAGACGCAAAAACTTTTTTGCTATAAAAAGCGTCGCTGGTTTCACACTTCCGTTTTTGTCTGCAGCGTTTTTTGCACAAAAAACGCATGCGTTTTTTCCCTATATTTAACATTGAAAACGCATGCGGTTTTTTTGTACGCGTTTGGTCGCGTTTTCAAACGCATGCGGTTTTTTTCTGCATGCGTTCATTTTCAGAAATACAACCTGCAGTATTTTCTTGCGTTTTTAAGCACATGCGTTTGTTTGCGTTAAAAACGCATGCATTTTTATCGAAAAAAACAGAAAACACACTGAAAAGCCACCCACCACCATCAAGGTGATAAAGGGATCCAAACCCTAACCCTAACTCTACCCCTAACCTCACCCCTAACCGTTTAATGAACATTTTCTGACAGTCATAGTGCCACGTATTTCAGTGCCACGTATTTCAGTGCCACGTATTTCAGTGCCACGTATTTCAGTGCCATGTATTTCAGTGCCACGTATTTCAGTGCCATGTATTTCAGTGCCACGTATCACGTATTTCAGTGCCACGTATTTCAGTGCCACGTATCACGTATTTCAGTGCCACATATTTTAGTACCACGTATTTCAGTTGCACGTATTTCAGTGCCACGTATTTCAGTGCCACGTATTTCAGTGCCACGTATCACGTATTTCAGTGCCACGTGTTTCAGTGCCACGTATTTAAGTGCCACGTATCACATATTTCAGTGCCACGTATTTCAGTGCCACGTATTTCAGTGCCACGTATTTCAGTGCCACGTATTTCAGTGCCACGTATTTCAGTGCCACGTATTTCAGTGCCACGTATTTCAGTGCCACGTATTTAAGTGCCACATATCACACATTTCAGTGCCACTTATTTAAGTGCCACGTATTTCAGTGCCACGTATTTCAGTGCCACGTATTTCAGTGCCACGTATTTCAGTGCCACGTATTTCAGTGCCACGTATTTAAGTGCCACGTATCACGTATTTCAGTGCCACGTATTTCAGTGCCACGTATTTCAGTGCCACGTATTTCAGTGCCACGTATTTCAGTGCCACATATCACATATTTCAGTGCCACTTATTTAAGTGCCACGTATTTCAGTGCCACGTATTTCAGTGCCACGTATTTCAGTGCCACGTATTTCAGTGCCACGTATTTCAGTGCCACGTATTTCAGTGCCACGTATTTCAGTGCCACGTATTTAAGTGCCACGTATCACGTATTTCAGTGCCACGTATTTCAGTGCCACGTATTTCAGTGCCACGTATTTCAGTCACGTTTAGGGTTAGGGTTAGGGGTAGGGTTAGGGTTAGGGCTAGGGTTAGGGCTAGGGTTGGAGGTAAAGTTAGGGTTGGGGCTAAAGTTAGGGTTAGGGTTTGGATTACATTTACGTTTGGATTAGGGTTGGGATTAGAATTATGGGTGTGTCAGGGCTAGGGGTGTGGTTAGGGTTACCGTTGGGATTAGGGTTAGGGGTGTGTTTGGGTTAGGGTTTCAGGTAGAATTGGGGGGTTTCCACTGTCCAGGCACATCAGGGGCTCTCCAAGCGCGACATGGCGTCCAATCTCAATTCCAGCCAATTCTGCGTTGAAAAAGTAAAACAGTGCTCCTTCCCTTCCGAGCTCTCCCGTGCGCCCAAAAAGGGGTTTACCCCAACATATGTGTTATCAGCGTACTCGGGACAAATTGAACAACAACTTCTGGGGTCCAAGTTCTCTTGTTATCCTTAGGAAAATAAAAATTTGGGGGGCTAAAAATCATTTTTGTGGGAAAAAAAAGATGTTTTATTTTCACGGCTCTGCATTATAAACTGTAGTGAAACACTTGGGGGTTCAAAGTTCTCACAACACATCTAGATAAGTTCCTTGGGAGGTCTAGTTTCCAATATGGGGTCACTTGTGGGGGGTTTGTACTGTTTGGGTACATCAGGGGCTCTGCAAATGCAACGTGACGGCTGCTGACCAATCCATTTAAGTCTGCATTCCAAATGGCGCTCCTTCCCTTCCGAGCTCTGTCATGCGCCCAAACAGTGGTTCCCCCCCACATATGGGGTATCAGCGTACTCAGGACAAATTGGAAAACAAATTTTGGGGTCCAATTTATTCTGTTACCCTTGTAAAAATACAAAGCTGGGGGCTAAAAAATCATTTTTGAGAAAAAAAAAAAAATTATTTTCACGGCTCTGCGTTATAATCTGTAGTGAAACACTTGGGGGTTCAAAGCTCTCAAAACACATCTAGATAAGTTCCTTAGGGGGTCTACTTTCCAAAATGGTGTCACTTGTAGGGAGTTTCAATGTTTAGGCACATCAGGGGCTCTCCAAACGCAACATGGCGTCCCATCTCAATTCCAGTCAATTTTGCATTGAAAAGTCAAATGGCGCTCCTTCCCTTCCAAGCTCTGCCATGCGCCCAAACAATGGTTTACACCCACATATGGGGTATCAGCGTACTCAGGACAAATTGCACAACATTTTTTGGGGTCCAATTTCTTCTCTTACCCTTGGGAAAATAAAAAATTGGGGGCAAAAAGATCATTTTTGTGAAAAAATATGATTTTTTATTTTTACGGCTCTGCATTATAAACTTCTGTGAAGCACTTGGTGGGTCAAAGTGCTCACCACACATCTAGATAAGTTCCTTAGGGGGTCTACTTTCCAAAATGGTGTCACTTGTAGGGAGTTTCAATGTTTAGGCACATCAGGGGCTCTCCAAACGCAACATGGCGTCCCATCTCAATTCCAGTCAATTTTGCATTGAAAAGTCAAATGGCGCTCCTTCCCTTCCAAGCTCTGCCATGCGCCCAAACAATGGTTTACACCCACATATGGGGTATCAGCGTACTCAGGACAAATTGCACAACATTTTTTGGGGTCCAATTTCTTCTCTTACCCTTGGGAAAATAAAAAATTGGGGGCGAAAAGATCATTTTTGTGAAAAAATATGATTTTTTATTTTTACGGCTCTGCATTATAAACTTCTGTGAAGCACTTGGTGGGTCAAAGTGCTCACCACACATCTAGATAAGTTCCTTAGGGGGTCTACTTTCCAAAATGGTGTCACTTGTAGGGAGTTTCAATGTTTAGGCACATCAGGGGCTCTCCAAACGCAACATGGCGTCCCATCTCAATTCCAGTCAATTTTGCATTGAAAAGTCAAATGGCGCTCCTTCCCTTCCAAGCTCTGCCATGCGCCCAAACAATGGTTTACACCCACATATGGGGTATCAGCGTACTCAGGACAAATTGCACAACATTTTTTGGGGTCCAATTTCTTCTCTTACCCTTGGGAAAATAAAAAATTGGGGGCGAAAAGATCATTTTTGTGAAAAAATATGATTTTTTATTTTTACGGCTCTGCATTATAAACTTCTGTGAAGCACTTGGTGGGTCAAAGTGCTCACCACACATCTAGATAAGTTCCTTAGGGGGTCTACTTTCCAAAATGGTGTCACTTGTAGGGAGTTTCAATGTTTAGGCACATCAGGGACTCTCCAAACGCAACATGGCGTCCCATCTCAATTCCAGTCAATTTTGCATTGAAAAGTCAAATGGCGCTCCTTCCCTTCCAAGCTCTGCCATGCGCCTAAACAATGGTTTACACCCACATATGGGGTATCATCGTACTCAGGACAAATTGTACAACAACTTTGGGGGTCCATTTTCTCCTGTTACCCTTGGTAAAATAAAACAAATTGGAGCTGAAATAAATTTTGTGTGAAAAAAAGTTAAATGTTCATTTTTATTTAAACATTCCAAAAATTCCTGTGAAACACCTGAAGGGTTAATAAACTTCTTGAATGTGGTTTTGAGCACCTTGAGGGGTGCAGTTTTTAGAATGGTGTCACACTTGGGTATTTTCTATCATATAGACCCCTCAAAATGACTTCAAATGAGATGTGGTCCCTAAAAAAAAATGGTGTTGTAAAAATGAGAAATTGCTGGTCAACTTTTAACCCTTATAACTCCGTCACAAAAAAAAATTTTGGTTCCAAAATTGTACTGATGTAAAGTAGACATGTGGGAAATGTTACTTATTAAGTATTTTGCGTGACATATGTCTGTGATTTAAGGGCACAAAAATTCAAAGTTGGAAAATTGCAAAATTTTCAAAATTTTCGCCAAATTTCCATTTTTTTCACAAATAAACGCAAGTTATATCGAATAAATTTTACCTTTAACATGAAGTACAATATGTCACGAGAAAACAATGTCAGAATCGCCAAGATCCGTCAAAGCGTTCCAGAGTTATAGCCTCATAAAGGGACAGTGGTCAGAATTGTAAAAATTGGCCCGGTCATTAACGTGCAAACCACCCTTGGGGGTGAAGGGGTTAAGAGAATTAGAAATGAAGAAGTCATGAATGAAGGAGAGTTTATTACACACAGAGCGAGAATTCCAAAGGGCACAATTCAAAGAGACAGAAGGCATGCATGGTTGACACGTTTTGTATTTTTCCGTACTTTGACATGACTGTGCATTTGGTCTGCGCTACAAGATCCATTGTCCCTGCTGCGACATCCCTGTGTGCATGATGTCTGACTTGTGACGTGCATTATCTTTATACTATAAGATTACATAATCACATACCATAATTCCACCAGAGCAGCGTCATGGTTTTTACATGGTGTTATATTAGAAAAGCATGGTGGTGTCTTTGCAGATGTTGCCTGTACTGGTATTGGTCTATTGTTCCACAGTGACATTACTGTGTGCATTATTTTGGCGCATTAGGAAAAACACATATTGAAGACCAAAAATATCATAGGCTTTTTTAATGCCATAAGTGTCTCGTTTTTCTAGTTCTAGTTACTAATATTGCAGTCTTACCGATGTTTGGTGAAACCTATGTCCATCTCCTTTCTTCCCGGCCTGAACTCGGTGGCTTCATATATGCCTGTGAGGTCAGGAGACCCGTGGCTAGTCCATGTATCGCAGTACGTCTTCAGACCAGGTTTCATGGACATCTGAATGAGGCAGAGCAGATATTTGATTGCTAAAAAATGAATGTAACTAGTTACTGAAGACTAGCTTTGGCGTCTCGTGTTCTTGGTTGATATGACGTCTTGTGAAAGGCTGTAGAATGTAGCTAAATCACAGCTTGGCATTGGCTTGATGTGAGTATATATCTTTACTTTTTCTTTCCTAATATAAAGCAAATGTTGTCCTACCTATTAAAGATTAACTATGCTAAACTCATTGCTTATTTTGCATGCAAGCGATAAGATTAGGTGCAGTTGTGTGTTAAAGGCATATTAATAGGTGAGAATTGCCCAGCCATTTTAGACTGTGCTCACATAGCGCACTTTCTAGGTAAAAAAAAGCAGAGGCTTAGCTAGCTCTCCTCCATTCTAGAGCTGGCCATACATATTTGATGGCTGTCTGCTGAACAAAGGTTCTGTGGATCACTCGACCAACACCATCTTGGCCAACCCTCCCATACATAGGAGCGCTCATTCTGTGTTTGAGAAAGCCACCGGCTGACATGTCGTCCCGCAATCTGCAGGCTAAAATCGAACATGCCCAATCAACCTCTCTCCTGACCATCAGTCACCCAGTGCCCCTATACACATCAGACAGTCTGCTGAACCCATCAGCATTGACCGCTTCGGCTGACATTAGTCTCATACGTATGGGGCTCTTAGAGTATGTGAGCGTTCAGTTTTTGGAGCGGGTACACTCTAAAAAAAAACACAAAAAATCGCTTAAAAACTGCTTGAAAGACTATTGTAAAATAACTTGCTGTTATACGTATACGTCACTTGTTTGAGGAGGCTTGTAATGGAATCCTCTTCAATGTAGTTATGGCCCATTCGTCAGGCTATAGGAAGAAAACTCCAAAATGCTTCAGGAAACAATCCTTTTAAAAACTCCCCAAAAAAGGAGCGTTTCCTGAAGTGGTTTCTACTCCAAAACTCAGTTTAACACCTTGTAAAGTTTACAGATACTTGAGTTACCTGACTGCGCCGTATAATTCTCAATTGTGACTAGCTGACCGGAGGTACTGTACAATCAGCTCCTTGTATGCTGATCAGCAGTCATTTTCTGTGAGCAGCATGATGAAGGAGCTGAGAGCCTGATTCCAGCGATGGTGAAACCGGGTGTGTGTGTCCAAATCTGCGCTGCTGATAAAGATGAATGGCGGACGATGTTCTTCAAAGCTAAATTTCAAACAGGTTAATAGTCAACGCGTGTCGAGGTCATGCAGGACCTTGTACTAAGGTAAGGTTTTGTCCCGAGGAAGAGGTCCTGCATGACCTTGAAACGCATTGACTATTAACCTGTTTAAATAAAGCATTGAAGAATATCGCCCGCCATCCATCTTTATCGGCAGTGCAGATTTGGACACATACACCCGGTTTCACCATTATCCTCGGTCTTTGGACCTGTGTCCTGCAGCAGCTGATCCATGCTTTTTACATGTTGCTTAGTTGCAAGAAAACAAGGTGCACCCCATGTCTATTTGCTCTCCATATTTTCTACTTTGATTCCAGCGATGTCACTTACTAGGCTGTGTTATTGTTTCAATAAAACCAGTGTTTTATTAACATGAGATTATCACTACAGGGCTAAGTGTCTCCATGTCTTAGGGTAAGTTTACATTAGCGTTGGGGGCTTTGCAGAGGGCTACGTACGTCCTCCGTTAAGCCCCGCCTACTTCCGCATACGTCTGCATGGCGGGGCTTAAGGGAGGAAGTCCGCAGCTCTGCCCAATGGCAACTGTGAAACCAGCCTTGCTCCACCGCTCTGTGTAACCTCGTCCAGACTGCTGATTAGCAGCTTTCTGTAAATGTACAGTGTACACACAAAGCTGCGAATTGGTGAGGTGGTCGGGGTCGTCCAGAACTCCACATTCTGAGCACTGCCACATCTTTATTGTATCAAACGTATTGCGTAAAGACCAGTAAGCGACAAAGGGTTTCTGCCCATACAACGTGCTGCTCTTGGATTACATAGCAAAAATCTGGTGACAAATTCCCTTTTAATAGCTTAGTTAGACCGACAAACTGTGCTTTAGATGATGTTCAATGCCGCATAGGTTGGCATGAACACGGGACCGTTCACTGCGCCACCCTATTCCACAGCACTTTAAAGACATGATCACTGTCCCCATTGGGACTCCCAATCTACGTTCCATACCAGTAGGTTATTGGAGTGTGTGAGGAAACCCATGAAAACACGGGGAGGACGCACCAACTCGTTGCAGATGTTGTCCTTGGTGGGATTTGAACCCAGGACCTCTGTACCGATCTTTTTGCAGCCCGAAAGATCATTGATTAGTAGCCTGTTTAGTGCTGAATGTTCCTAGGAACTTTTGATTGCGACACTCGTGCAATTTCAGTGGCCCTTTAGTTTGTTGGTTACTTTTGTGCCTATTTCGGTAATGGGACTTTTTGTCCTTCTCTTCCATCTCTTCAGTTTATTACCCATTTCCGATATTTCACTTTTACCACAAGAGTTGATCTTTTTTAAAGATGAACTGTTTATGAAAAGTCAGAATCAAGTGTCCTCCGCGTCCCTGCTCCCCTATAGCACATGTGGAATCCTGCTTATTGGCTTTGTTTCCAGGCAGCAGAAGGCGCATGTGACAGAGCTTCTAATCCAGATGCATTGCCATTATTCCAGTGCACTTCAGTAAAGAAGTTCTTCATTTTCCCCATCACAGTGATGGAGTGCGGTGTCTTAACCTCACATGCAGTTTATTTTCTCAGCGCCAATAACGCGCACACACAAAAACCCACATTTGTCACACTGAGCTTCCTCTGACGCAAAGGTGGCTATGCTGAGGACTGCATTTCCCTCCTTTGTGGATCAATATCCCGAGGATGAGTATATTATCATTGCACTGTTCTGGCCCTTGCACCATCCAAACAAGGTCTCGTATCCCAAAATCGCCTCTTGTGCTTCATTTTCTAATAAAAACTGTATGTTTGTTTTTTTTTCCATCATAATGCTGTTTTACATTTAATTTTTGCCCTGCAGAATAAGTTTACGGCTCTAAAACTCCCATTAACTTATTGCTTATTAGCGCACAGCATTAAAAGAATCTGTGACACTAGGGGGCGCACCTTTGTGCGGGAGTAATATATGCGGTGCCTGAGCCAAAAGCTACAAAATTAAAGGTAAATTCATTCTTAGGATTTGCTGTGAATGAACTTTATAGCAGATCCATAGGAATATCAGCAAGACAAATCCACATTGATTTTATTTACAGATTTTCCTCCAAATTTCATTTGTAGCTGTGAATCTGTATGGAATAGGCAGCAAATCCACAAGTAAAAACATCAGTATTCCAGCTGTTGGTGACTACAAGTCCCAGCATGCCCTTCTGGCCCTGCCCCCAGACACCTGTGCCCGGATTCGCTTACAGCTTTTGCGCTCCCTATAATTATACCTCTGTATACAATATGTGGCTGTATACTCCGAATATGGGTGTAAAGAATGGATTTCTTTTTCGAATAACTATAATAAAACAATCTGAATCCATTTGCTCTTTGAAATCCTAAGTATTTTACACTTGGTATGAAAAGGGAAAATGTCTGTAAAAGATATGCTGAGCTGCCTGCCTCCTACCGTGGTGTTAGCGGTCAGTGATATGCTTTAACTCTAGTGCCACGGTCACTAATACTATGGTACCAGATGCCACGAAGGCCAGTGCTGGACATTATGACGTGGGACTTTATCTTCTCTTTCTATAAAAAAAAAAACAACCTGTTTTATCAAAAGGGTTGTTCACCTTTGGGGTCACTTTTTTGTTATTTAAATGCATGTCATTGGGTCCAAAGATCATTTTTATGCATTTCAGTTTCATTCAAAACGTTGGACCATTCGGCTCATGCAATTTTGACTTGGTTTGTGGTCAGAAGTCAGCTGGGAGGAGCTCAGAAAAAGGCAGATAAGGGTGCAAACTTCCTGCCAGACTGTCCTAGGAGGTTGACTGACAGGTTTTCTGTAACCCGTTCTGCAGCCAGTAGTGGTGCAATACAGAGGTTATAGGAGGCAAACAATGCTACATTTTTAATCCCAATTGCAAAAATTATTTTTAGCCATAATTGCATTTCAGTTTTGAGACTGAGACAAATTTTTGTTTTCACACTTTATTGCTTCCGAGTTTTTAGGTCTTTTAGGCTGTTTCTATGCTTCAGAGTGATGAGCCAATGTGCTGGGATAAGGTGTTATCTGAGCATGCTCGGGTGCTAACAGAGTGACTTCGGCGTGCTCGAATGATATGTTCAAGACCCTGTGGCTGCATGTCTCACAGCTGATCGACAGCCACAACACTTGCAGACACTGCCTGTTTGTTAATCAATCCCTGCTTTTGTTGTGGCTGTCTAACAGCCACGAGACATAAAGCCATGGGGACTCGAACATATTATTCGAGCACGCCGAAGTCACTTAGTTAGCACACGAGCATGCTGAGATGACACCTTACCCGAGCATGTTCGCTCATCACTAATGCTTCATGAAGTATAATCAGTGTTTCAGAAGTTTTGAATCCTTTATTAACAAATGCATCCAATGTATGTAAAAACTCATTGCTTACAGTGTTGACCCTTATTTTTCAAGACTTCTGCATTTCGTCTTGACAGCTGGACATCAGTTTCTGGGCCAAATCCTGATTGATAGCGACTTATTTGTGCCTAACCAGTGCATGAAGTTTATTACAATTTGTGTTTTTGTTTGGTCAAAACTCAAAATAGTAAGTAAGACAAAGGTTCTCAATGGAAGTTTTTTGGCGATGGACCCAAAATTTCAATGTTTTGTTCTCCAAGTTACTTTATCAGTCTCCCTTTGTGACGTGATCCATCATGCTGAAAAGCATTGTTTGTCACCAAATTGCTCCTAGATCATTGGGAGACGTTGCTCTTGGAGGAGGTTTAGATCCCATTCTTTACTCATGGCAGTGTTGTTAGGCAAAATTGTCCAAGAGCCCATTAACTAGGATGGAAAGCAACCCCACACATGAATGATCTTGGGATGCTTTACTGTTGGCGTGAGACGGACACCTTTTCTTCTGTGAACAAACATTCTCCCAGATGTCACAAGCAGTCTGAAGCGGGCTTCATCAGAGAAAATGACTCCAGTTCCTCTGCAGTCTAACCTTTTACTTCCTGCAGAAAGTCCGTCTGTCCTTGATGTTTTTCTTGGAGAGAAGTGGCTTCTTTGCTGCTCTTGTTTATGATAGGCTAGCCTCTAAAAGCCTTTGCTTCTCTGCGTGCAGATGCAATTCCTGAGCAAGTTCTGCACGGTTGTTAAACCAATCCCATAGCTGAGCTCTGTTTAGGACATTGTCCTGGTACTTACTGGGCTTTCTTGGATGCTGTAAAGCCTTTTCAACGGTAACTGAACCACTCTGAATTTCCCAGAGACCTGACAAATTGTTGATTTACCGGTAATTTCACAAGCAGCAATGTCCTTGCCTATAAAGCCCTTTTAATCCAAGGCAATGATGCCTACATGTGTTTCATTTGCGGCAAACATACGGTAGTTAATAGAAGGAGTCGAGGATTTCAAGCACCAGCCCTTTTTTAAAGTACGGTAACCAGTTTGCTTTTATTAGTCAGTCATCATGATAGACTGATATCAGCTGCCTTGTCCTAATTTATACTTTTTTCTGAGCTAAAGAGAAAGTCATGGTTGGGGGATATATATATGGATATATATATATATATATATATATATATATATATATATATATATATATATATATATATATATATATATATATATATATATATATATATATATATATATATATATATATATATATATATATATATATATATAGAGAGAGAGATAGATATCAATTTTTATCATGCTGTCGTAGTTTCTGAAAATGTATCATGTGTGGATGATCTCTGAACATGGATATTCCCAGCTGGCTCCATAATCCTTCCACACATCTGATATCCCAGTTTATTTCCTTTAGCATATTGACAGGGTGTATTTAATGATATTGTATAGAGATCATCAGGAGACCAGTGCTAATCCTATTTTAGTCTTTGGAAATGACAACCTTATCAGACACTTTGCTGTTTATGGCTCTGAATTATAGCATTCAGCCGCAGTTTGATCTAGTTAGAAGCCACTTTTCTCATTAAATGAGCTATTGTTGTCTAATGAATGCAATACTGGGGCCTGGACATGAAACACAATATGTTGTGCAGTGTCACATAAGACTTAAGATGATTTTTCCAATTATGACAGTATTTGCAAGACCTTGGCGTAAAAGTGATGGAATGCCAAGTTTGTGATTGGGTAAACAAGCCTAATGCTCTGCCTAATATATAGATATGCTGTGAAACATTTTAGTTTATATGCAATTAGCTCCTTCTCAAGTCAAATTAATTTAAGCAATTTGCGATGCAAATAGAGCATTTTCCATTGATGCTAACCGTCAAACTCTGTTGAAATGAAAAGCAAGATAGGATTAGAGTGAAGGGCAGACATTGCTCCTGAGAGCGGTGCATGGCAAATTCACCACGTTCCAGCCTGAAGTGCCCAGATTTCCAGGGGATGAGGTTAGATAAAGGACTACATTTCACAGCAGCGGGGTGGCTTAACCCCATCATTCTCCACCTAAGAAACATTACTCATATTTAGCGGGCCTTTGGCACGAATATCGTGTAATCTGCCTGTTGCACCATCTGTTGGTTTTGATGTAAATTGTGTTGGCACCCCTTTTTTCATGCGTTTCATGGATTTGTCTGACCATACATTTTTTACATAATTATATTTGAACTAACAGGTTGGACAAGATATTAAGAATGCAAATGATGATCATGTTTTAGGAAGTGTTTTTGCTCCAGTCAATTTCGTAGTGACTTAAAAGATCAATAATCATTTGTGGTAGGGGGTGTTATGCTGGACCAGATGAAATCCTATTAATCTGATATTGATGTTGAAAGAGATCAGTTGAATGGAGCTACAGACAGCATAATACCTTCAGTCCATAGTAATACTGTCACAGGCCTACTGTGACAGAAGAGCCAGTGTCTAATTTCTCCTACTCCTGGTGCAGGTTTCGTTTTGCAGTGTAGGGGTTAATCTGCTCAGTTGAGAATTGCTGGAAGCTTCTGGCCTTAAGGCTCAGCTGTTCACTATTAGCCAGTCCCATCTCCTATATATTCAGGTCCCTGGCTAGCACTCATGGTCAGAGTTAGCTTTTTCTCCATGGCTGGAGGTTGTTGGTGGTTGCTATTTGAGAAGGCACTTGGTGGATTTATCTGTGACTGTTGCTAGATTTTGCGTGTATGATAATTCTCCTTCTCTTAGTTTGGTTTAACACCATCCGCCACTCCCCAGTGCATTCCTCTGTTGTTTGTGTGAGTGTCTTTGTTTGTATGATGATTTTTCATTATGCCTGTTCGTATTACATTGTTAGTCTGGTTGGTGTATTATGGTACACTACTACTCTTCTCTTCCCTGGGCGGATTCAGGAGCTAAGGCAAGGTACGTGGCCCCAGCGTCTTCACCATCAGAAGTAATCTGCGGAACACGGCAAGCTAGGGTACTCCCTAGCGTTAGTTAGGGACAGAGAAAGAGCCCTTGGTCCCAGGACACGCGACAACAGAGTTGTGACAAATAAGTTGCCATGTGCTAATGAGAGTGGAGGTTAATCTAGTAGCGATATAATATGGGCTTAAAATTTCATTCAGAGTTGGGCATGTAGCCTATTACTTATCCATTTGATATATGTTACTGATTTTATGGGTTGGCTTTTGGGAGGATAGAGACCGCACCATGGAGATGGTATTTTTTTTTTCACATAACTATGTTTGTTTTCAGCCCACTCCCCTCCACAGCTCTTCCATGTCCCATCCACACCACTTCCATGCCCCTAGATGTGAGTTTGGATGCCATCATCTGGGATGTAGCATTCCAGCATTGGGCACAAAGAAAAGCTTCCAGAAGTGATGCTGCTTTCTGGGAAGCTTTGGCAGCACCCAGGAAATGTTCCAACTTTTCAGAGAGTCCAAGAGATGTTATTTTTCTGAGAGCCTTTTGGGTGGTCTGGGAATGTTGGCACACATGCCATGGGTACATTATATTCTCATGTATTTCCAGCCTTTAGCTTGACCAAATTTCTTCTGGATGCCACTACTGGCTTTTCTAACTTGTTAAGAAAATAGTGAAAAATATTGAATGCCATTGTTTTTGTCAGCATGAAAATTATGCAAATTGTCTCTTCAGAGAGGAAGAGAGATAGAACTCTAGTGCCACCTATTGGAAGGTAGCAATCCTACAAGTCAATGTCGACCCTTTAATGAGCCTTGTCACATGACTTAGGATAATAGCCAAACCAGAATCTCAATTTGCAGACACTATGTTTCGGGGTTCTGTGTTTCGGGGTACTGCCCCTCGTCAGTGCAAAGCGGAGATCTGGTTTGGCTGTGTGAGAGGCGTCAGACTGTTATCCAAGATCAGTATGAAGTTATTGTTCACAGTTGTGTCTGTTAATAGTCTATAATCTTCACCGTTTCCCATCTGACATTATTAAAATTAACTGGTAGAGATGAGCAAAAAAGATTTGCAGTACCTAGTTCCAACCTTTGGTCCAGTCCTTTGTTGCTAGCACCCTTGGGTCCACATCTCCTGGGCTCCTCTGTTGGTTCCTGGGTCTTGCTATCCGTGCACATCATGCCATCGCAGGAGTCCTACGAAGCGACAGAGGCTCCCGGTGATGCTGGCTGGAGAATTGAAGCTTTGCTGCAACAGCGTACTGGACCCAGGGGTATTTTGAATCGTTTTGCTCATCTCCATTGATTGGATGTTTCCAGGCATGCCCACAAACCTGGAGGGTCCTTGCTGACATGCTTATCTCGCCTCTGGGTACATAAAATCATCATGCCTCCAGGCTTGTAGGCACGTCAAGAATGGTTCTGCTTCTAAATTATGCCGTATAACTAGCTTTGACCCCTGACTTGAGGACATTTGGTTGAGCAGAACTTACACAATGGACCCGAAAGTGGTGTTTGAAAGTCGGTTATGGTTAATTTTAAGAAACTACTGCTACAATAGTATTCTATAGTGATCATAATTACAGTATATCAAAGCGAAATTGGAAAAAAAGAAAAGATCTGTGATGAGTCAAATATTATATTCTAAACCCGCAATCTTTACTTTGAGAGCGGCAGTGATTGTAAATGTTATAGGACCAATTTCTCACCTAACAATGAAAACCCGCAACCCATCTATAAGATATTTGAACCTAGCCATGCCTGCAGAGACTAAGCCAATGCATATGCATCAAGAGCATTTGCATATAGTAGTTCAGTTTAAAATAAGAATAGTCTTGATTTGCATGTGAAAATGAATGTTTTTGCATATGCATTGAATGTCCTGCAATTCTGACCTACTACTGACACCCGGAGATGGGAAGAAGGCTCTTTGTCCCTCCTCTTCCAGATGCTCAGTCTTTGGGATGGAAAGGACAGCTGATATTTTAGTGTTTCATCTCGAACGTCGCACTCATAGAAGCAAAGTCCAAGATAAAAGGGAAAAAATGCACGAAAAATGTCTTCATCAAGACTTCCCTGTATAATTTCTTTTTCTCAATGTTTATGTACATATGATGAATGTGTGTTTATTCTGAAAGCCCCATGCCATACATTGTAAAGTAATGGGGTCTCTGTTACTGAAGTAAACCTAGCCTTAAGGGGGTTTTCCCAAAAGTGATTCCTTATCCCTGGAGGATAACTTGCAGCAGCATCTGATATATATGACAGTCCCATTGACAATGAATGGAGCAATGGCACCTCCACTCCCTTCAAGACAGGCCTCTGTTCCTGGGATTGCTGGAGGTCTAGGCGGTCATGTCCCCATTGCATGTGTTCCCCTATTACAAGCATAGGGTATAACTTAAAAGGAATTTGTCAGCAAATGTTGCCCTGTAATCCGAGATCACCATGATGTAAGGGCTGATTCCAGTGATCTCTCACTTGTTGTTTCACTAAAATCAGTGTTCTATCAGCAGGAGATTATCACTACAGGACAATGTGCCCTCATGCCTGCTAGTCCAACCATGCCCCCAGCACGAATTAGCTTTTTGTCTCTGTACAGTGTGCATAAAAAGCTGTGGTGTGGGTGGGGATGCACAGAGCTCAATATCCCAGCTCTGCTAAATCTGCAGCAGAGAAAACTGACTCGATCATAACTGCTGCACCCAGTAAACTAAGTGATGCATCACTGGAATCAGGGTCTCTGTCCCTACATCATGCATCAAGCTGTTTACAGATCCCCCTTAAGATTTTGGAAAAACTCCTTTTAACAGTTTTCTGTTCCCACTTCCTATAGTGAATATTGATGACTCTACTTAGCCATACTGGCAACATCTTTTTATCAAGCCAATAACATGCACTTTTTATTCTACAATTACCGTGGCAAATCAGTTCCCCAAATGTGTATTTTAGTACTTACTTTGTGGATATATATATATTTTAAAAACAATCTTTTCTTAGAACTCTACATATGAATAAATTAACAACGGGGTGTTCCATTTTCCGTGTCACAGGCAGGGCCGGACTGGCCATCTGTCAATTCTGGAAAATTCTAGAAGGGCCTGTCTGGTCATGGGCTGCCTTGTTTGCTACGTTGTTAACAGAATCGGTTTTCTCAAGACACCCATAATGTTAAGAGTTGTGATGAAGCGCAAAGTAGGTGACTCCATCACTTACCCCAGCAGGCCAGGCCCAGAAATATTGGTCTTGTAGTAAATCTTGCTTTCTTCCATTCAGGGAAATATTAGTAATATATCCCATCTGGTGCTTGGGACGGGGACAGCATGGGTCTATGTGATGTCAAATGCCAGGGCTGAATTTCAGCCCCATTCCTTACCTGGTCATAGGGATGGGTCCCTACACAATCTCAAATTGTCAGCACTGTTAGGACAGTGGCAGAAGTGTGGCCGGCAGACAATTGGTAACAACCAGCTGTCATTTTTATTCTTGATTCATTAATTTCCAGTAGGTATAACACAGGAACAACATAGCAGAGGGGAACAAAAGTTATTCTTCAGAAGTATTTGAGGAAGTATCCAAATATTTCCTAGCCCTGAGGAGTCGGCAGAGCTGGCAGGTCCTCCTTGCACTACCTTAGAACTACTTTTCAGACTGACTTAGGGATTTTCCTACATGGCAAAGATGATATAAAGTCTCCTAAGGAAAACACTTTGCTAAATGATCCCTGTTGAAGTTTCCCCTCACAAACATAGAGTAGCTGCAGTTTTTTCCACTTCTTCATTTTAGCCTTCATGTCTCCAAATAGTAACCGCTGTAGATTTAATTGGATAGAGCTGCAAATTCCTTTCATGAGTACATAATATTAATTAATGGGATTAGCAGTGCTATCGGAGTGATATTTTTGTCGCACTTTGTTCTACTAAATAATCTGATTAAGCCATGCATTTGTTTTTTTTTCTTTCCATATAGATGGTCACAAGAACAAAGAAAATATTTGTAGGAGGATTATCGGCAAATACAGTAGTAGAAGATGTAAAGCAATACTTTGAGCAGTACGGCAAGGTAAGGAGCTGTTGGTTATCCTCTTGTGTCTGATATGAGGAGCAGTACAGCCCCCCCGCATATGATATTATTTACAGTGCCTCCCCCAATAAAAGTTGTGGTCATTAGTTATGCTGAGCATTAGTTTGTGTCTCTTCTCCGAAGCATTGCACATTCTTTTCTGAATCCTTTCTTCCCCTGGAACTCCGGAGCTGTCAGTGTTACAGAATGGTTAGCCAGCAATTTCTGCTTTGGAATTGTAATAGTTTGTTTCCGGCATTGTTATATTCTGGCTGAGCTCGGCATCCTGAGTAAAGTATAGCACTTTTAGTTAGTGAATAGAACGCCGTATAGAATATGAAACAAGTACTCTCAGCAACACAAAGAGGGTGCAGGACTTGTCGTCACAGAGGTTTCAAGATTATCACAGGTTGTTGTGCTAAAAAAAATCTGGTAATGTCTTCAAAAGTTCGCTGACAAAGTCTTGTCCTCCTTCTTCATACACTGCTTTTACTATGTAGTTGTCGTGCTGAACATAATCAGATTAGGGGAGGAGTTGCACTGTTTTATTAGAAAGATTTTATATGTTTATTTATGTGTAGAAACAGCTTTGTATCTAAACTTTTTAAAGGGAATCTGTCAGTAGGAACACCCCTCTTAAGCCGTCTATATGGGCTTGTAGGTCATTGGAAGATAAATAAAATGATACCTTGGTATCTGGGATGTGATGTCTTCTTCCAGAGATATCCAATGTTTTTCTTTTATGTAAATGAGCTGTTAAGATCTATGGGTTGGACACTGATCTGCATGAGACTCCGCCTCCAGAGCTTAGTTTAAATAAAAGGGGTGTTAACAGTTTGCAGGTTCCTCTCAGTGCTTCCATCTCCCTGGTAGCCAGTGTTTGAATACGGCACATAGATCTTAAGAGCTCGTTATACATATAAGACAAACATGGATATCTCTGGAGGAAGACATCAGATCACAGATATCATGGTATCATTTTATTCAGCTTCCTGTAACCTACATGCCTATATAGATTGCTTACGAGGGTTCATCCTACTGGCAGATTCGCTTTAAAGAGGTTGTCTCGGTTGGACATTCCCTACTTGTACTGCAGAAGCCTCATAGCTGTAATGTACATTAAAGGGAACCTGTCACCCCAAAAATCGAAGATGAGCTGCGGCCACCGGCATCAGGGGATTATCTACAGCATTCTGTAATGCTGTAGATAAGCCCCCGATGTATCCTGAAAGGTGAGAAAAAGAGGTTAGATTATACTCACCCAGGGGTGGTCCCGGTCCGGGTCCGATGGGTGTCGTGGTCCGTGTCCGGCGCCTCCCATCATACGATGACGTCCTCTTCTTGTCTTCACGCCGCAGCTCCGGCACAGGTGTGCTTTGTCTGCAAAGTACTGCAGTGTGCAGGTGCTGGGCCTCTCTGACCTTTCCCGGCTCCTGCGCACTGCAGCGCTTTGTTCTTCCCTCAACAGGACAGACAAAGTACACCTGCACAGGAGTTGCGGCGTGAAGACATGAAGAGGACGTCATTGTAAGAAGATAGGAGGCCCTGGACCGGACCACGACGCCTATCGGACCCGGACCGCAGCGGGACCGCCCCTGGGTGAGTATAATCTAACCTCTTTTTCTCACCTTTCAGGATCCATCAGGGCTTATCTACAGCATTACAGAATGCTGTAGATGAGCCCCTGATGCCGGTGGCCGCAGCTCATCTTCGATCTTTGGGGTGACAGGTTCCCTTTAAAGCTCTGAGTCATCCAGACCGGCTATATTCATGCCTGTCTTAATGAGGAGTTTGGGTAGAGTGCAAGGCTCCTGATTCATTAAGAGCCGCATGCCTCTTAATAAATTGGGCGAGTCACTAAGTGGCATGTGCCCCAGTGTGTGCCTCACCACAAATCTTCCAGTGCCTGCTAGAATTTCTGGCATAGCAAGCACCTCTGCTCATCACGCACTCATCTGCCCACTTTGTCAGCGCTGGGCAAAAATGGTTTGAGAGCGCAAAAAGTCGCAACATTTTATGACTTTTCCTAATTTTTTTACAACAGGATTCTGGTGTTAAATCTTTGATGAATTGGGCCCTAAGTTTTTGGCTTCCTGCAGTGCCACTACAGGGGACATTCCGCACTACAGAGTGCCTATTCAAACCAATGGGTTGTCAATGTAATGCTGGACAGGAGAGATCTTCTGAAAGGTGCTCTCGTTATCTGTTCTGCCTTTACCTGGGCTGCAACATTACTGAGCTGACCCCACTAATGGGGTGCAAAAGAGGGAGAGATTGTGTGTCTTCAGATTCAAATGATTACAGCAAGGGAGTACATGTGATAACGTTGGCCTGGGCTTTCATGTGACTTTTTGCGCTTTTTTTTTTTTTTTTTTACAATAGATCTAAGTGAAGTAAAGTTTTAAGGTAATCTCTGGAGGTCTTTGTAATGTAATCCATGAGCAGCATTATGTAAGGGCAGAGACCCTGATTGCAGTGATGTCTCCTTCTGGGCTCCTGTAGATGTCGCAGTGGTCTGAATGCTGATCAGTGGTATGGGTGGGGTTACACACAGATCGGCAGTTTTCTGACAATGTGCAGCGCACACAGGATGCTGCCCACTGTAGGGGTGGGCTTAGGCAGATTAGCTGGACTGGCTTGCACGTGAGACCTAGTCGTATAGTGATAATCTCCTGCTGTGATTGTATAGAAACTACAAAACACAGCCTAGTTAGTGACACATTGCTGGAATATGTTTCTTTCCCTATATTATTCTACTCTCACATTAAATAGTGAAAAACCTGCTGACCAATTCCATTTAAAGCTATGTGTTCAGCACAGATCCATAGCAGGTCCAGGGTGGTTTTTGAAGGTCCATAGTCTTCCAGATGGGCTGCATGGTTCTCAACCTGCCCTGCACATTACTACCCAGCAAATGCCACGTGACAAGCCAGTCTCATTCTCTACTCCGTTGTAGTTCACCTGTGCGGCCGGTGTTACACTGGAATGACAAGCGTCCTAAAATGTGTGCGAGTATTCGCCAGACAGGACATGGCATGCTTCATTACTTCCATAAAAGAATTGTCCTGCATTTGTCACGTGGATGGCAAGGGCAGCTAAAGGAAAACTTTTAATAGAAAACATGAGCTGCAATGAACGTGTCTAGTGGGAACAGGAAAGCGCTGCTATGCAGGTCATACAGAGAAGCACATATGGTTCCACTAAGTGCGCTGTGCTGCCGCAGGCTATGTGGATGCGACTTTCTTCCGAAAAATTTCATTTAGATAATTCCGCAGAATGTAAAAGAAATTGCATGTCAAAAGTTCATTAGATTTTGATATTGTTTACCCTCTGTTACACTAGTCAGCGTGCCCAATGCATATGGCAGTGTGCCAGTGTGCGCACGTATAAAATACATACACGTTATCCGCACATCTATCCTGCAGAAACATTATTGTGGATGACTGGATGCAGGATGGTGTGTAGCGGTCAGTGGTATCATGGAAGGTCCAGTGCCCTGCTGAGCGGAGGTTACCCTGCAGCGGGGTTAAAGCACCAGGGTAATAAAAGGTCACCCAGCTGGTGCCAGGAATCAGAACAAAGCGCTCCGACATTGGAGATGAACACTTCACCCGCTTCGTCTTCTCTCCTCTGCTCATTGGATTTCACCCCTCTTAGCACTTCGCGATCACAGCTCTATTTTAGGCCTCCGCAATATGCTAAACAGCCGCTTCCCAAAGCAGCACATTGCTTCTGTCATTACATGGCCCGGTATTGTTGCCCCGCGTCATCTATTCTCACTTGGTAAATTCGGGCTTGTCATAAATGTGTGTTTGGATGTGGGATACATGTTCAGTGTGGCAGTGAGTAATGTGCGCAATATTCCGTCGGGGACATGCAGACGACTGTGTCGCTATATGTATCAAGGATCTAAATAGTCTTGAATTCCTTTCTGCGGCACTGAGGCTAAAAATGTGATTTTTTCCATATTGTTACAGAATCTGTCACAGTAAGAAATGTTTCTATGACGTTTTAGATGCGGATACCAATGTAGTATGGGAATCTCTCCCTACATTCATGATGTTTGGTTACATTCATAGAATTGTAGAATGTTACAGTTGGAAGGGGTCTCCAGGGTCATCGCGGGCAGCCCCCTGCTCAAGGCAGGATTCACATCAGATTTGTTAACCACATTAATTTCTGAGTGATCAAAGGGAACTGATTATATCGGTAATTCAACGCAGTAAAAGGGGCTGTCTGGGACTTTGATGAACGCCATCAGTGTCTGATCAGTGGGGGTGCGGCACCTTGCACCCTGCCAATCAGCAGTTACCTCTCCCGGCAACGGACAGAACTGCTCACTTGCTCCGTCAACTGTTTAGTAGCCACAGCTGGGTACTGCATATCTGCCGCCAATGCAAATCAGTTGGAGGTGGATGTACAGTACCCGGCCGCAGCCATTATTCCACTGTTGGAGCTGTGTCATGCAGCTCAGCATCTAACCAGTTCCAGCTACCAAAGGGTGCCGGAGCAGCTGATCAGCGGGGGTGCTAGGTGTTGCACCCCCACCGATCACACATTGATGATCTGTCCTAAGGACATACCATCATTGTTGGTCCCGGACCACCCATTTAACTACAGAACCTGGGTTTTTTGACCCAGTGATCAGCTATAAGACAGATGTCTAAAAAGCAGCAGACATGGAACATCAGATGTTAGTCTATTACCTTCACAATGTCAGAATCTGGCCTGTAGTTTGGATTACCTGCTTTTTTTTTGTTCTGTTATTTCTTGAGACTCTTAGAAGGAGTAGATGTCAATCCTCAAGCTCCAAGTCATCTAGTAAGGGGACAGGATGGATTGCCCTGCTGATTCACGGCCATCCCCATGCTAGGAGCGCTTGGCCGACACGCTAGCTGTCGTGTGTTTCTCTCAATGCAGCATGGCACTTTGTTTGCTTCACGTCCAATAACCTACTTAATCTGCAGACATCATTTGGCTCCACAGGTTGCGCTGTAGCCGTAGATGCAGGTCTTTTTAAGACATTTTTTTATACATAAAGTGCCATTTTAAGTTTTTATTAACTGCTAGCAACAAGTGCAAGCAAATTGAATCTTCTTCTACCAGTCTGGCGAGGCTAAGGTGTCATTTAGACGACCATTTTTCACGCACTTGTTCTATCCATGTCTTTCACAGATAACACATATTCATTAAAACAAAACCGATATCATCCGCCCACCATGAGAGGCTGGGTTCAGACACAGCCGAGCACAGCTGCGCTATGCTTTATGCGCCAACCGTGTACCTCGCTGTGCTTCACAGTTTCTTTAACTCCCAATTAATTTGTATGGCAGTTACACAAACATTGCATCTTTTGATTGTTTTCGGAACCCCACTTCTGGTGCTTTGGACCAAGAAGCAATTATTCCAGTCTTGGCCATGAAAAACAGAGATGGAAAGAACCCTTCAAAGATTCAGGACTTGCTACCAGATCCTGAAAGATCGTGATTCCAATCATGCATCACTTACTGGGCTGCTTGGTGTAGATTTGATAAAATCACTGTTTGGTTAGCAGGAGATCATTATTATGGGACTAGTAAACCTGCTGCCATGTAGTCCTCCATATTCATGACCACGTCTCCATCACTGGATTGGCAGAAAGCAGTGTGGGCGGGGTTATATAGAGCTCAGCATTCAGAGAACTGCTAGATCTGCAGCAGATAACAGTGATTTTTATCAAAACTGCAGCAGCCGCCCAGTAAGTGACACATCACTGGAATCCTTGTCTCTACATTATGTGCTCTCAGATGGGGCAGTAAAACCTGGTGACAGATTCCCTGTAAGTTCTGTGTGATTTTTCTACATCTCCAATGTAAGCGCATTCTAGGCTGGCCTTATGTTGTGTAACATGGAGAAGAATGAAGTAGCCCCTACTTTTCAGGCTTGCAATCACACTTCACATGGTGAACTGTGTAATTAGTTTGGAAGACTTCTGCTTAGTCATTGGTTTATCCTAATCGGCTTTGGCTTTTCCCAACAACAAAGTGAGCTTATTTTGCTAAGCTGAAACAACTCTGCTCCCTTTGTTCCTGCCTTTCATTGTCTCATTCCTTTCATTCTGTTTTCCTGCCAAAGTTTTGTTTCATTAGGCCTACAAGTCATTTCCAATCCAGTGGGCTGCTACAATCAGGCCTTTATAACTCTGCTGTCCTGGTTCCCATGTGCCTTCTGGGGCCCTGCCAAACCTTGTTGTCTGACATGACATTTTAACTCCTTCCAGGGCAGGAATACATGACTAATCATGTGATCACTTCCTGGAAATTTGGTCAAAATGTCAAATGTGCAGTAGAGTTGGGAAACTTTTCTATGTACATTATATGCCATGTAAGCAAAATGGACAACGACTAAGAAACGGTTTGAAACGTTTCACACACTAAACCTAGAATTATGTAATCTTTGAATTTGTTATGCTGTTAAATACAATCTATTTTTTCAGAAGTCACTGATAGTAAAGTTTCCCTGTGCCCCTTGGAATACGTTGCAGTTTTTCATGCAAGTTTTGTACTTTTATTGCCCCTTTTAAAGGGAACCTGTCACCCCTAAAATCGAAGCTGAGCTAAGCCCACCGCCATCAGGGGCTTATCTACAGCATTCAGGAATGCCCCCGATGTATCCTGAAAGATGAGAGAAAGAGGTTAGATTATACTCACCCAGGGGCGTTTCTGCCACCGTCCGGGGCCTCCCATCTTCTTACTATGTCCTTTTTTGTCTTCACGCTGCGGCTCTGGCGCAGGCATACTTTGTCTGACCTGTTGAGGGCAAAGCAAAGTAATGCAGTGCACAGTACCTTTCCCAGCGCCTGCGCACTGCAGTACTTTGCTCTGCCCTCAACAGGTCAGACAAAGTATGCCTGCGCCAGAGCAGCAGCGTGAAGACAAGAAGAGGATATCATCATATGAAGATAGGAGGTGCCAGACCGCGACGCCCATTGTACCAGGACCACCCCTGGGTGAGTATAATCTAACCTGTTTTTCTCATCTTTTAGGATACACTGGGGGCTTATCTACAGCATTACAGAATGCTGTAGATAAGCCCCTGATGCTGGTGGGCTTAGCTCACCTTCCATTTTGGGGGTGACAGGTTCCCTTTAAGGTCAGACCAATAATTTAAAATAGCAGACAAACTTTTTACATGCTGCAAACTGGTTCTGATGTTACTGGCAAACATCTGAAGACAGGTCTCCTGAAGACTCCACCAAAGTGGACACCGACTCCACATGGTTATCACCTATACACCTGATCGGTGATAACTTATAGATCGTGGGGGTCTGACCCCTGGGACTCACACAATTCAGCAGAATACAGCAGCAATGCACATGACTAACCACCGCTCCATTTATTTTTTATGGGTCTACCGAAAAAGCAGCTCTCTGTAGCGCCTTAGAGAATGAATAAAGCAGCATTTTGGCATCTGCACTTCCACTCCATCATAAATGGTGATAATGGGGGGGAAAAGTGCCCCTTTAATGCTGTTCGGTGCAGGTCCCATTTGTCGGACCCCACCAATCTGTTATCACCTATCTAAGGTATAAAAGGTAACATCTTTTCACTGGACAATTCCTTTATCACTTATACATACACTGTATAGGTGTTAACTTATAGCTTGTTGGGGGTCCTAGCTCTAGCACCCATTTATCAGTAGTACAGGTCATTACTACCCCCGTTAGCCTCGTTAACAATGGAGCGGCAGTGTGCATGCCTAGCAGCCACTCCTGTGATCCCTATGGAGCTACCGAGAGCTGTAGTTTTCTTGGCAGCCCCATAGAGAATGAATGAAGTGATGCTTGGGCATGAGCAGTGCCGCTCTATTTTAAGAGATAACAAGCCCCCCATTCTGCTGATTGGTGCCATTGTCAGTGATCAGACCCACACTGATCGAGAAGTTATCACCTATCCCATTGGTAGGTGATGGCTTCCCTTTAAGCTGTGTTAAGCTTTAGCTGACAGATTGATTCTATAGTTTGATGTATAATTTGTTGACATGAATTAGTCTGGGTTTACATGTGGTAATTATATCTGCGATCTGACCGGGCATGTTGGATCTTGGCAATAATTGCTATATGGAAATGAATTAAATGAAAACAGTGATAAGATGTAAATAGTAATTGGTAATAATCCTGTGGTGAGTAGCAATGACTACATTTGGGACAATGGAAACAATATTATCCTTGTGTGTGTGACCCCCCTGATGTCCCATCTTAATAATTAGGTGAACGTTCTTTTGATTGGAAGGAAGATCAGAGCGTGCACACAATGTTTGGTTTAGAAATTCTGCACATTGCTGATTAAAATTTAATTTCAGGTGTACTAATACATAGCATCAATAAGTTACCGTCACAAATGTCTTCGGGACAGTCTGAGCAATCGTAAGTCTGCTAGACAGAGAACGGTTAAACCGTCACACATTGAGTTTATAAAACGACAAAGGTCTCGTCCCCTCGGGACCCCTACATTCACTTTATGATGATGTAGTGGGCTCACTGCAGTAGTTTAGCATGAGAATGGAGGCCTTCTTCTAAGTGAGGCTTCATTTCATCAGCGTTTGGAACCAAAGCATGGAATGAAGTCTGACGGGCCAGTGCCACTAGGTGCAAGGAGTCTTGGTGTTATGTGACTGAAAGCACAGTTCATCTAGTCTTGGCAGGGCACTGCAGCTCAGTCGTTTCATCTGCGCACACATTCATATGTAGATTTCTGCTTTTCAACCAGTGGCTGCATGAGCAGGGAAGCACAGGAGAAGGGGGATAAAATTTCACTATTCACTAACAGATTTATTAACCTCTAACATTCCGAGCACATTAGGCATATCTGCACATATGGGAACATCTCCTTTTTTTTTTTTTTTATGTAGACATTTTTCACATTACATTTTTTACATTATCCAAATGTTTCCTTAAAAGTTGGATACTTATGATTTGTGTGTTTTCGTTCATCTATATAATATATACATATATTTAAGCAGTTAAACAGATTGATAGATATTTCCATCTTATGCCTGTGTGTATAGTCTTAAGAAAAAGTTTTGCAGCATGCTCTATGACTTGTGCAGGGAGGAGCATGTTATGCCTGGCAGATCATTTTATCTATATATAGGTTTAATCCTGCATGTGATGTTGTCACGCACAGCGTAGGACAGACTAAGGGCAACACAAAGGTATAAGGGAAGGGGAACCAAACACTAGGGAAGGAGGGAGTGGAGACCCCTAGACAGATCTAACGTCACCCTGTCTGTCCTAACGCCCCTATGTAGGTTCTGCACCTATCGCCAAGCAGGATACCTAATCCCTGCCTGACCCTGGTTATAAGCCCTGCAATGGGAAGGACAGGATGAGCGCTAGTCAATCCCCACTACTGCTAAAGACAGCATGGGATAGTTTAATATTTTGATAGATCAGACTTTGACCAATGCAGCAATACCAAATATGCCTTTTTAGAAAAAAAATGTTTTTTTTTTTTTTTAACGGGGCAAAAATGTTGAGGATTTAATTTTTTTTTTTTAATTATATTATTAAAAGCCTTTTTTTATAGTCTTGTTATGGGTGCTTTAACCTGGTAATTTATTTTATAAAGTGCAGTAGCAAAGTATTGCAGTATATAGAGAAAATTACACTGCTCAAAAAATTAAAGGGAACACTTAACAGAATATAACTCCAAGTAAATCAAACTTCTGTGAAATCAAACTGTCCACTTGGGAAGCAACACTGTTTAACAATCAATTTCACATGCTGTTGTGCAAATGGAATAGACAACAGATGGAAATTATTGGCAATTATCAAGACACACTCAATAAAGGAGTGGTTCTGCAGGTGGGGACCACAGACCACATCTCAGTACCAATGCTTTCTGGCTGATGTTTTGGTCACTTTTGAATGTCTGTTGTGCTTTCACACTCGTGGTAGCATGAGAAGGACTCTACAACCCACACAAGTGGCTCAGGTAGTGCAGCTCATCCAGGATGGCACATCATTGTGAGCTGTGGCAAGGTTTGCTGTGTCTGTCAGCGTAGTGTCCAGAGGCTGAAGGCTCTACCAGGAGACAGGCCAGTACACCAGGAGACGTGGAGGGGCCATAGGAGGGTAACAACCCAGCAGCAGGACTGCTACCTCAGCCTTTGTGCAAGGAGGAACAGGAGGAGCTCTGCCAGAGCCCTGCTAAATGACCTCCAGCAGGCCACAAATGTGCATGTGTCTGCACAAATGGTTAGAAACCGACTCCATGAGGATGGTCTGAGTGCCCGACGTCCACAGATGGGGTTTGTGCTCACAGCCCACCACCGTGCAGGACGATTGGCATTTGCCACAGAATACCAGGATTGGCAAATTTGCCACTGGCGCCCTGTGCGCTTCACAGATGAAATCAGGTTCACACTGAGCACATGTGACAGCCGTGATAGTCTGGAGAAGCCGTGGAGAGCGATCTGCTGCCTGCAACATCCTTCAGTGTGACTGGTTGGGCAGTGGGTCAGTAATGGTGTGGGGTGGCATTTCTTTGGAGGGCCGCACAGCCCTCCATGTGCTCGTCAGAGGTAGCCTGACTGCCATTAGGTACTGAGATGAGATCCTCAGACCCCTTGTGAGACCATATGCTGGTGCGGTTGGCCCTGGGTTCCTCCTAATGCAGGACAATGCCAGACCTCATGTGGCTGGAGTGTCAGCAGGTCCTGCAAGATGAAGGCATTGAAGCTATGGACTGGCCCGCCCGTTCCCCAGATCTGAATCCGATTGAACACATCTTGGTCTTCATGTCTCACACCAACCACCAACGTCACGTTGAATCACAAACTGTCCAGGAGTTGGTGGATGCTTTAAATGAGTCAAGGTCTGGGAGGAGATCCTTCAGGAGACCATATGCTGCCTCATCAGGAGCATGCCCAGGCGTTGAAAGGAGGTCATACAGGCACATGGAGGCAACCCACACACAAATGAACATCATTTCCTTGTTTTGAGGCATTTTCACTGAAGTTGGACCAGCCTGTAATTTGATTTTCCGCTTTGATTTTGAGCATCATTCCTACTCCAGACCTCCATGGGATATTCATTTTGATTTGCATTGATCATTTTTATGTTTTATTGTTCTCAACACATTCCACTATGTAATGAATAAAGATTTGCAACTGAAATATATCATTCAGTGATATCTAGGATGTGGTATTTTAGTGTTCCCTTTATTTTTGTGAGCAGTGTACGTTCTCCTATGAAAGCCAGTCTTCAGCTGGGCTTTACAGGAGGACTGCGATGGAGGTTTTTAAAAGGAACCTGGCTGCAATGACAACCCATCAGCACCCCGCAATTGTGGTATTTTAAATGCCTCTGTCAGTAATTGAATGGTTAAACAGCAGTGATGGAAGCAGGCTTCTGCTTTGGTGGTTGCTGTTACTGTCAGGTGTAACACAGCTGGCATCTGCCGAGTATGGGGCGGACTCAGCTCCTGAGCCTGCTGCATAATTGAGGATCTCTCATACCATTATGTCCTATGATGGGAAGGGGTTATATTTTTTATGGCACATTAGATACTTTGTTGTACAAATGTCTGTTCGGCCCCAAATGGTAAGATTCTAATGTGTATTGTTGGCTTAGTAGTAAAAGAATGATTTATGTATTCAAAAGAGATGTCGAATTATCTCACCATACATGACATCATTGAGATTTTATTTTGAATCTGAGATTTTTATTTAGGAAATTGTTTCAATAAACGCTGGATTCCAACTGTGCCAGTCTAATATGTATGAAAGCAGCTGAAATATAACGTACGGTACCTAATCTTTACCCCTCACTAGCCTTCAGGGAAAAGAAAAATTGGTAGTGTTAAACTTCAACGATATACTGCAACTCTTGAAAGAAATTGTGATCACGCACATATGGCATGTGTTGGACTGAAGAGCAAGAGCTGCATTCATAATTCTGCCAGTTATTGCTAACATTTATCAAACTTGTTGTCCTGTTTGCATCAATTCCAGAGTAGAGTTGTTTTTTCCTACAGTGTGATCACCGATGCTGAGAGCGAGTTGTGTGCAGACATGGAGTCTGCAATGGACGGTTGGGGGATATCTGAATTATTATGAATGCTGCTCTGGCACAAAATAGGTAATTCAACTTATTTTCATAGTGCAATTTAGATGTGGGAAAAATAGGGCCTCATTCTGTATCCAGTTCCTGAGAAGTTTCAGCTGTAGTTCAAATTATTTCAGTATGAAAGTAATATTCCGTCATACACACATTAATATGAAAACACACGTCTTGAATTCTATGAATATCTTTGTTGGAACTTTTAATTACATTTACATTTCCTCAATGATCACATCACTGGTAGAATTATTTCTCGCTGCTTACTTTGTGCCGTGTGTACCTTCCTGAAACACACAAAAGTCATTTGGAAGGTTCTTTGCAGATAACAAATACAAGGAAAGCTGCTGTTGTCGAACTATGTGAAAAGGTAAAGGTGATAAAGCGGATATCTGATACATTAACTTGGCGAGAAGGCTGAGGATTTGTTGAATTTTGTCAAGTATGTAAAGGTCCAAATGTTAAAAAATGATAATGTTATTGTGACAGCAGTTATCTCACCCCAACCTCATACTCACTGGGGTCGAATCAATGTGACAAAGCTGGTGGATGGGGTCTCTGCTCTGAAAAGCTTTAGTTGATCCTCTCCAAGCTTTAAATGATCCTGTCCAACCCCCAAAAAAATGTATTTGGTACTTTTCTGTCCCAGACGTATGGTGACTCTCTAGGGTCAGGAAAGATCAATTTTGTAATTGTTAAAGGGGGATCTAAAATTAGACAAACCTGAATTCCTTTTCTGCTTTACAACCAGCGTCATTTTGGTTCATAGTCTGTGTCTGGTATTGTTTCACTTGAATGGGGCTGGCATTTGTTTTTCTTTTTAAACGTCATACAACATGTTTCACCCTGAGAAATCTGCCTTACATAATTCACTCTCTAGTATAACTGCAATAACATCAACGCATAATTTCCCAATCCTAATAATTTGGGTTAAATTTAGACAAGCCTGAATTTTCAAGTTATTAATAAAGTTAACTTGGAATATTCCCAACTTTAGACATTGATCGAATTTCCAGAGGATAGCTAGTTTACACCCCATGGACCTACCCAATTCGCAAGAGCTGAGCCTCAGCTTGTGCTATAGCGTCAAAGACATATGACCGTCACTATTTTAATTGGAGATTTTTCAGCAAGCAACCATTCATATGCAGTCCTTCGGGGGTTAATCGTGGTGGTGGTCAACTTCAAACAATTTCGTTAATCTCAACTCTCCATAGAGTAATGAAAAAAGTAGCCGTCACTGTGCTCATGTATCTTCTTATATGCATATATTTTATTCATCTCACCATCTAGAGCAGGGGTGTCAAACTGCATTCCTCAAGGGCTGCAAACAGGTCATGTTTTCAGGATTTCCCTGTATTGCACAGGTGATCATTTAATCACCTGCACAGAATGATTCCAGCACCTTGTGCAATGAGAAGGAAATCTTGAAAACACGCATGGTTTGAGGCCCTCGAGGAATGCAGTTTGACACCCCTGATCTAGAGCCGTGTTTCCCAAACTCCAGTGCTCACTGTCCCCAGCACATCATGTTTTCAGGATATCCTTAGTATTGCACAGGTGATGGAATTATTAAGGCATCAGACATTGCCACAGGTTCTTACCTGTGCAAAACTAAGAAAATCCTGAAAACCTGATCTGTTGGGGGGCCGTGGGGATAAGGTTTGGGAAGCACTGATCTTGATGAACATACAGCTGGTGAGTGGAGCTGGAGATGTAAAGCTGATGGTGGTTTCACACACTCCTGCTCTTCTGAAGTCCTCTGGTCAGCAGAAACGCAATGTTATGCAAGGGTGCATGATTGCATAAAACGTCCTTCACTGTAGAGTCTAAGGCTCCTTTGTCCAGCTATATGTTTTAGAATTTACCTCATCTTGAACTATTGTGAATGGAGAAGTGGGCAGGAATGTAGCATGAAGTGGGTTGAGAAACCTGGGCATGCTCATCCATCTCTCCATTCACAATAGCACAAGATGAGGTCAATTGTAGACAAACATACAGCTGAGAAGGGGAGCTGGAGATGCTAAGATGATGGCCATTTTGCGCAATACTATATTTTTAAAGACCTCAAGTCAGCAGAAACACAGAAGTGCACAAAACGACCTTCACTGTAGCGTCAAAAGATCCTTTCTTCACCTATATGTTTGTTTGAGATTGACCTCATCTTGAACTACTGTGAATTGGAAAGGTGGACGCGCATGTACCATGAAGTGGATTGCGAGACCTGGGCATGCACATCCACCGCCCCATGCAGAATAGCACAAGATGAGGTCAATCCTAGACAAACATACAGCTGTAGACTTGGGAGTGGAGAGGTGGATGCGCATGTCCCATTGAGTGAGTTGACAGAGCTGTGCATATATGTTCACAATGGTGCTTGTGAGGGAAAGCTACTTCTGGGAAACAAGGAACTGGATATTCCACTTCCACTGTTGTTTTTTTACACATGTATAAAACTTGTAGAGCAGTGTCCTATCTGATGTGTACCTCCTAATGGAAATTATTTGTATACGAATTTTAGACAACTAAACTGAAAATCAAGTTTTAGTAATAGTATTACAATTTAGGCCTGCACTGATGTCATGTGAATGCGTCTTTGTGTATGAACCATTCACTTCAGCTGGTTAGTCTCATAAACCTGATGATCTACTGTCTAAGAGCAGCTTATTGCGGATTATTTACCGATACTTGCTCGGCACAATGTGACAAATGGGAATGTGCAGGTTATACGCGAGGGTCAGGGTCTTTATTCACCCCATTTATTATTAGTCAGTGGGGAGACAAAGTAGAAAGGGCAGGGGAACATTTCATTTTTCCAACAGCAGGTGCTTGTCTTTTTTCTGAGAATGGCTGCCAACATCTGGTGCAGTTGCCTCAGAAAACGCAGTAACAAGACGGCCCGCAGTTCAAACGGAGAGTGCGCATCGCCTCTTTAATGATAACAAGCTGTTGGCTTTCCTTTGGAGATGAATGCCTCTCGCAGATGTTTGTCTACTTTTGGCAATCTTATCACTGTAGCTTGGGTGATTATGCTCAACTGGAGACTATTACTGTAAAAGAAGTTAGAGCTGCTTCCATTTTCACCCCCCTTCTTCTCTATCCCGCTTCCAAAATATAATTTCTATCAACAACTATAATGTTAGTGCTACTATTTAGAGGCTGTTTTATTTCTTTATGACCAGGGAACACTCGTTTACAGCAATAATGACATTCAGACCTTGCAAATGTGCATTTCAGCTTGCAGCGTCGCACTCTCACTCCCGTCTTTGTGAAGTGCGCTGATAGAATTGCTCTGATATTCTGGGATTGCACTATACACGTATATTAGAGGTCAATAAAATGTGGTTTCATGGAGCTGGAATTTTTAATGTTTGCATTATACAAAGTGGTCGGTTTTCCATAAGTTCTTTCAAGGTCTATTTATAACATAGGAAACAACAAGCGCCTGTTGTGAGTAACTGACTCTGCTCGGGTGATGAAGAGGGTTCATACTTTTACTGTCATAACCGATAATGTACGAGCAGTAGACAAACTGATAGGATTGAAAGATTTACTGTGATGTGGCTCAGTGGAAATGCTATTAGGCCTTTTGGCTCACTTGACAACTTTATCATTTAATCGTGAAGGGTTGCTTGTTTTGCTGCTTTCATTCTTGCCTTGAAATACTGTAAAGCGCTGTGTCGTCATCCAGCGTAAGATCTCGTCCCTCTCTGTTCTGCTAACTGGTGTCTGGCGATTGCTTCTGTTTAGACAAGTGACAAATCACATGTCCTATTCTCCATTGTTGCTTGGTTGAATTATGTTGGGCCACCTCAGAACCTGGAAAACGTTGATAGTTGACACACAAAAGCGGCTGTTCTTTACACATTTATTTGTGGAAGCGATGACTCAGTGCTGAATAAAAGTGATTGTCAGCGGGATCCACATCTTGTCTTACAATACAGGTGGAATGTACGTAGTCTGGAATATGCTGTGCCTCACATTATTGATTAGATTAGTAATTTTTCTACAATGAGGCAGATTGTTTGGTTGGTTCCTTGATTAGTTTGTGTGATTTCATTTTTTTTTAGAAATGTGGTTGTCACTTTAACTGCTTTGATGTTTTTGTTTTTTTAGGTTTGCTTCCATTATGTGTCCTGGCTTTATCAGATGGCAGTTTTAATATGCGTGATGTGCTAAAACAAGATTGGGGAACTTTTTTTTCTTTTTTAATATATAGATATAGATATATAGATAGATAGATATATACACACACACTCTCACTTACACACACACACTCACTCACTGTCATTTGGATATTTATACCATCGTCAAAATACTCTACTTGAAAATTACCCTGCTACATTTGATCAAACATTTAATTATCTTACCCCTATGGATGATATTGCAACTCGTAACTGCTTTGTGATTTATTTTTTTTTGTAAAAAAAAAAAAAAAACTAAACAAACTTGCAGCGGTAAGTTTTACCGAACATAGATGTATACATTGTGTTTATAAAGTCATGGTGCACTTTTCACCAGTTACAGGATCTATTTATAGTTTACATTTTGGCGCCCTTTCTCTGGCCCAATCATATCAGATCTGTTCATAAGGAGAGATATCAAAAACCAATCAAACACACTCATTTAAGCTGTTGCTGAGCCCCCAGTCAGATTAACCCCTGATAAACTGAACTCGGATTAATACACTGCCAGGTCTGTGACATCATGCAACCACAAGCTTATGCCAGCTGTGTGGTTTTCCATGCCAGTCGAGATGTGGATGGTGCAGAGGAAGGTTCAGTGTGTTCTGTGGCTCACTAAATTCGATTCCATGACCAAAGTGCTACGTGAATATCTGTGCGTTTATAACGAAGCACCACCACAACATTACTCGGTGGGATAAGCAGTTGAAGGAAACCGGCAGTTTGGTGGAGAAACCTAAGGAGCCCTAAAAAAAATCTGTGCCTGTGCTCGACAATTACACCTAAGCAAGACTACAGTTCATAAGGTGTTAAAGAAATGTCTCTGTTTTACAAGGTACAAATTGCGGCTGTTGCACGCTATCAGACCGGCGGATAGACCCAAACGATACGCTTTTGCTACAGATATGCTTCATGAGATCAACAATGATGCAAGATTTTTGCAGAAGATTGTGTTTAGTGATGAGGCGACCTTCCATATCTGTGGACATGTTCATCGCCATAATGTCCGAATATGGGCTGCTGAACATCCTCATGCTTACATTGAGTACGAACGTAACACCTCTAAAGTGAACGTGTGGTGTGGCCTGATGCATGATGAGGTGATAGGCCCATTTTTTTCGTGGAGCAGTCTGTGACGGCAAACGCGTATCTTGACATGTTGGAATTGTATGCAGTGCCACGATTGCCAGAAGGTGTCATCTTTCAACAGGACGGTGCTCCTCCACACTACGCCACCGTTGTTTGTGAGTTTCTGGATAGAACATTCCCCCTGCGGTGGATAGGCAGGGGTTCTGTCAAGCCATGGCCACCGCGATCCCCAGATCTGACGCCCTTAAGGTACCTTCACACGAAACGACTTTGTAACGATATCGCTAGTGATCCGTGACGTTGCAGCGTCCTCGCTAGCGATATTGTTTAGTTTGACAGGCAGCAGCGATCAGGATCCTGCTGTGATGTCGCTGGTCGCTGAATAAAGTCCAGAACTTTATTTGGTCGTCCGATCGCCGTGTAAGCGGCCCTGCGCTTAGCAACCCGATGTTTACCCCTGGTTACCCGGGGACCTCGGCATCGTTGGTCGCTGGAGAGCGGTCTGTGTGACAGCTCCCCAGCGATCAAACAGCGACGCTGCAGCGATCGGCATCGTTGTCGCTATCGCTGCAGCGTCGCTTCGTGTGAAGGTACCTTTAGACGTTTACTTTTGGGGTTATGTGAAGCAACATGTGTATATTAAACATATCAACGACATTAATCACTTAAAACCGAGAATCACAGATGTTATTCACTCTGTTACACCAGACGTCCTTACCCATGTGTGGCAAGAACTTCCCTATCGTTTGGGTGTGTGTAGGGCCACAAATGGAGCCCACATCGAAGTGCACTGAATAGGTATGAAACTAGGACAGTTTTTTTCTTTTATTTGGAGCAGATTTCACATTTCTATCGTTTTTTGTTGCTTTCAAGTGACTGGTCAAAAGTGCACCATACGGACACACTGTATTATACTGCATATATCTGCACAGTGGCAAATTTATCACTGCTCATGTTACATTTATATAACGCAAGCAGTGGGAGATCTGCAGTATGCATCACATAGGAGATACCGAGACTGCTGTATATACATCACATAGGAGACATCAAGACTGCTGTACATGTATCACATAGATGATGAAGGAAGGAATCCGAAACGCGCGTTGGGGTGCGTGTAATCAGGACACGGCCATCTAAAAGGTATTAACCTGAAATCTTGCCAGCTTCCTTCCGTTTTTTGCACATTGTGTGGTATTGAGTTGGCTGGATTTATAGCCATAGCATTTTGCACTCTGCACTTTTTAATGCTATTTTTTTGGCACATATATTCTGAGCACTATTGCACTATTGCACTTTTTGCTCATATACTACTGAGTATGGTTTAAACATACTACAGGGTGTTGTATTATTTTTCTCATATTAAATTATAGCACATTCGCACTTTTTGTTGTTTCTAGTATCATTTCACATATAAGCAGTGAGGTTTAGGGATTACCTATGTGAAATTGGCCGGCATATTATATGCTATCATCTTTGTGTCCTATATTCAATTATTGATTTTAAATTATTTAATATTATAAACTATTTTATGGAGTTATTGTACATTGTATATTGAATAAAGTATTATCTCGAATACACTTTCTTGTCCGGGTACTCTCTGATAATCCATAAATAGGTGTCTGGGTTTTTGTATCACATAGGCACATAGGAGTCACCGAGACTCCTGTGTATTTAACACATTGGAGTCACAGAGACTGATGTATATACATCACATAGGAGTCATTGAGACTGTCTGTACATCACATAGGAAACACCAGGGCTGGAGTATCACAGAAGACATGGGGCTGGGGTATATACATCACATTAGATATAGGGCTGGGGCATATATCACACAAGACATGGGACTGCGGCATGGACCTCACAAGAGTAGGCATAGGGCTGCAGTATGTACATCACAGGAGAAGACATGGGGCTGCAATATATACATCAGAGGAGGAGAAATGGAACTGTGGTATGGACCTCACAGGTAGAGACATGGGGCTTTGGTATACACATCATAGGAGATATGGGGCTGCAATTATAGACATCACAGGAGGAAACAGAGCTGTGATACAGACATCACAGGAAGAAACATGGGGCTGGAGCATATACATCACAGGAGAGACGGCTTCAGCATAGACATCACAAGGGGAGACTTGGGACTGGAGGAGAATTGCAGCTGGGATATATATGTCACAGGAAACATGAGACTGGAATGCAGACATCACAAGAGGAGACATGGGGTTGTGGTATATACATCACAGCAAGAGACATGAGGCTGCGGTATATACATCGTAGGAAGAAACATGGGTCTGCGGTATATACAATGCAGGAGGAGACAGACATGTGGCTGCAATACAGACCTCACAGGAGGAGACAAGGGGCTGCGTTATATGCATCACAGGAGGAGACATTTGGATGCGGTACAGACATCACAGGAGAAGACATGGGACTGCGGTATAGACATCACAAGAGACATTGCCATCTTCTGTGAGACTTAAGTGTATCGCGTGTTAACTCCCGCAGCTTTTCATGAATTTGATGAGTGAATGGCACCCCACTCTGTCATGTCTCAATCCCACTCTGCACACATTGGAGGAGCTGATCAAAATTGGCCACTCATGTCTCAATCCCACTCTGCACACATTGGAGGAGCTGATCAAAACTGGCCACTCATGTCTCAATCCCACTCTGCACACATTGGAGGAGCTGATCAAAACTGGCCACTCATGTCTCAATCCCACTGGCCCACATTGGCGGAGCTGATCAAAACTGGCCTCTCTCATGTCTCAATCCCACTTTGCACACATTGGAGGAGCTGATCAAAACTGGCCAGTCATGTCTCAATCCCACTCTGCCCACATTGGCGGAGCTGATCAAAACTGGCCAGTCATGTCTCAATCCCACTCTGCCCACATTGGCGGAGCTGATCAAAACTGGCGTGAAAATGCCAAAAGCTGATAAAATTTTGCTCAATTCTAAAATTTTGCAAGTTTTCAAACCATTTTATACCAAACAGGTGTAATCGCTTTGATGAATCTGGGCCTGTAATTATATGATCTCTTGAGTGGTTTATGCCTGTACATTGCCTTACGTCAGATGTATACATAGTGAAGTTCTCCCGATGTCTACCTCTTGCGATGTTAATGCACACTAACTTATGTCCCGTTTCTTTTTTGGATTTGAAATATGGAACGGCAACTATTGAAGTATGTGTGAGACTAGGGTTATGTTTCCAGGCTAATTGTTAGTTATGTCACATCCACACAAGCGTCCCCCAATCAGGAATGTCCTCCTTGCCACCTGCTTTTCCTGTACCCTGTGGTCTCATAAATAAGCTGCCCACTCCCATAAGCTGAAAGTCCTGGATCTGTTGACATTACTATATCATAATGAAAGTTCCCCCTGCAGCTCTTGTAAAATTGAAGTTTTATAGCTGTATCAGTGTGAATGCTTATTTTTTTTATATCTGTTAATCCATTTAAACCCTGTTGATGCATTGGCTAACAACAAACCGCAGCAAAAATGTATTGCTTAATTTTCGGTTGGCTTCTTGCTGTAGTTACAATATTAAAAATCCATTAAATTTTAATGTAGATCATAAAATATGTTCTCCCGTGAAAGCTAGCACAGATAATTATTTCTGATGAATAAACCAAAAGGACAAGCATGTGAGGAGTTCATACTGCAGCTTTCAATTTTTATTATATACATCTCCTGCAGGGGCAATCATTGGGATGTTCCAGCTGGTTATTTCTGCTGCCCAATCCTCCCAGGAGATAGCTGACGATAATGCAAACTTGAACGAACAGAAGCACCAATGTTTTCCTTTCTATATCTGTTAATGGTTCACGAGGGAAAGTAACTCTGTAGTCTAAAAGATGAGAGCGAAGACCTCATCATCCTGTAAAGGCAGATAAATCATAACTTTCTGTTGCCCTGTTTGCTTTTATATATGGAGTACTCCCAATTTACTGATTTGCGCATTTTTTAGTATGATCTTTTTCTCTTTAGATCAATCTTGGTATACAAAAAAATACAGTAAAGTGATCAAAGCCGCTATAAATTGGCATTACTTTGTATTGTACCATTGTTCTGTTTGTAAACTATTTACCTCCTAAAAAGGAGAAATCAAACCAAAATATATATATATATATATATATATATATATATATATATATATATATATATATATATATATATATATTTTTTAAAGAAAACGGAATTAATTAAAAAATAATTATGTATTCAATTTATAATCTTAAAACCCTATAGAAATGAGTAGGGTTTACCAAGAAATTCATCATATAACAGTATTTATAAATTAATGTGTCCTAAGCTGGAACTTCTGAAAAACGTCAACAATGTCCACCAAAAGTGAGTCGTAATTGTACTCTGCATGGTTCCTTTTATGACATTGAATTTTTTGTGTGAAAAAATTTAAAATAATTTCATGCATCATTGAATTTTACAAAAATAATTCTGCATCATTTTGCCTGTAGATAAAGTAAAAATGTTTGCATGTCATAATGTGGCCATATAGCGAAGATGGCAAAAAAGTTAGCTGACACATGTAGGCGGGCTGCACTTTTGGAACAAGAGCCTTGGGTCCCCAAAATGGTTTTTATTAATTCCAACGCGTTTCTTTTCAAGGTATCGTTTCGGCACCTTTTTCAAGGTATAAAAACACACTTGGTTTTTATACCTTGAGAAAAGCACTGGTCCAGTGCACAAATACGTTGGTATTAATAAAACAAATTGGAATCCCTAGGCTCTTGATTCCCACAGTGCAACCCACCTGAACATGTCAGTTTCCTTTTTTTGCCGCCATTCCCCTGGATTTGGCAATGTTTCCTAAATCCAGTCCTCACGGCCCTCAAACAGATTTTTAGGATTTCCTTAGTTTTTGCACAGTTATTATCAATGCATCAGAACTGGCTGCAGGTTCTCACACCTGAGCATAACTAAGGAAAGCCTGGAACACTGATCTGTTGGGATCTGTAAGGACTGCAGTTGGGAAACACTGTTTTGGAGGCTTAAGCAGCTGCCAAATTTCTAGCTGTGGCTTGCAGTCATAGCAAAAGTGTTGGCACCCTTGAAATGGTTTCAGAACATGTTTTATTGTACACATCTTTATTTCCTTTTGTGTGTATTGGAACAACACAATAACCAGAGGAAAAAAGGGCAAATTGGACATAATTTCACACAAAAACCCCAACACGGGCCAGACAAAATTGTTGGTACCTTTCCAACATAGTGGGTAAAAACTTTGGTTGATGTGATGCTTTCTCAAACGCACCTGTAACAAATAACAGGTATGGGCAATATGTCACACCTGAAATGAGAGAAAAAGAGGAGAAATTTACTCAATCTTTGCATTGTGTGTCTGTGTGTGCCACACTAAGCATGGAGAACAAAAAGAGGAGAGGAAAACTGTCTGAGGACTTGAGAACCAAAATAGATGAATAATATCAACCATCTCAAGGTTACAAGTCCATATTCAGAGATCTTGATGTTCCTTTGTCCATGGTGCGCAACATAATCGTGAAGTTTACAGCCCATGGCACTGTAGCTAATCTCCATGGACCTGGACGGCAAAGAAAATTTGATGAAAGGTTGCACCTCAGAATAGTCCGGATGGTGCATTATCTTCCACAATCAAGTTCCAAAGAAATTCAAGCTATCCTGCACGCTCAGGGTGCATCAGTGTCAGTGCGAACTGTCGACACTTGACTGGGGACCTCATAGCTGACGCAGACATAAAATATCTAGACTGCAGCTTGCCAAAATGTAAGTGAATAAGCCAAAATCCTTCTGGGAAAGCATGTTGTATAGTATTGAGCGAGTGTGCTAGTTACTCGAGTTTTCTGAGCATGCTCGGGTGGTCTCCGAGTATCTTAGGCGTGCCTGTAGATTTTGTGTCCTCGCAGCTGCATGATTTGCGGCTGTTGGACAACCTGAACACGTACAGGGATTGCCTGTTTGTTAGGGAATCCCCACATGTAGTCAGGCTGTCTCACAGCCGCAAATCATACAGCTGCTGCGGCAACACAAACAAATGAGCACGCCAAAAATACTCGGAGAACACCCAACCATGCTTGGAAAACTCGAGTAACGAGCATACTCGCTCATCACTAGTGTTGTGGGCTGATGAGACCAAGATAGAGATTTTTGATAAAGCATATCATTCTACTGTTTTGAGGTTGTTTTGCTACCTGTGGCAGTGGATGCTTGGATTTTGGTCGCGATGCACTGCCCAGTGTCATAAAGCTGGGTTTGCGACTTGTGTCTTCTAGCAGGGCAATGACCCCAAACATACTTCACAAAGATGGAAACCAAGCGCTGGAGAGTTCTGATTTGGCCAGCAATGAGGCCGGATCTAAATACCATTAAACATCTGGGCAGAGATATTAAAATTGCTGTTGGTAGGAGGCACCATTCACATACGAGAAACTGGAGCAGTTTTCAAAAGAAGAGTGGTCCAAAATTCCAGTTCAGAGGTGTGAGAATCTTGTTGAAGGTTATAGAAAGCGATTGATAGCAGTTATTTATTTCAAAGGGCGGGCAACCAAATAATATGTTGAGGGTGCCAACAATTTTGTCCAGCCCATTTTGGGGGTTTGTGTGAAATTATGTCCAATTTTCCTTTTTTTTTTGTTGTTTTTTTGTTGTGGTTTCAATACACGCAAAAAAAACATGTATAACAAAACATGTCTATGCAATAATTTTCTGGAAGGAATAATTAAATTTCTGCAACAATTTCAAGGGTGTCAACACTCTCAGCCAAGACTGTATCTAGCAGGTTAACATGGTAATAAGACCTCTGAGTCCTTCTGTCCACTGTCATTGAAGGCCCCCATAACCCACAAGATGGTCGATTTGATGTGTCCCTCTTTAGTCTGTGTATGTGGGTGGCTTTGATCAGGATCCAGGGAGAGAACTGTAGGGAATTGTTTGTAGAGGTATTTTACCATTGATTGCCATGCAATCTATACAGAAAAGGTTCATCAATCGTAGAGTTTTTCCTGTTTATAGATGTATTCTAATCTGAGAGATTTATAGAAGAGCCATAGGATGTGACCTATATTTCTAATGGATAGTTGTCCCATTGGTTAAAGAGAACCGCACATGGCCTACCACCTGTCCATTTCTGATGGCACGAGAGTACTCTGTCATGAGATAGAGGAAGGTTAAAAGTCTGAGACGTGCCTCTATCAAACAAGCATATTTGGTACATATGTCATAAAGGCGATAAAAAGAAGCCTCTTATTAAAAAAGTGTGTCTTCAGGGTTAATGATTACATTTTTATTACAGACTGGTCCATAATTACCGTGTTACCTTGTTGTCACAAGCAAGCCAATAGACAGCTAACAACTGTAACTAATGTGAAACCTCTGAAAACCACGTCATAGATCATACCAGCCAACTGGTGTGATTTGTCACATGTAAATTGTAATAATCCTTTATATTTTACATAAATGCCAAAGATGTAAATACCTCTTTAAGGTGAATAGCATAAAGCTGAAATCTGGAGTAGTCATCATGTTTGATTAAGAAGATTATCTCTCATTGACCCAAGTTGATTCAGTCTGATTAGACTTGGTGATATGACGTTTTCTGTGGAATTTGCTGCCTTTCAGTTTTCCTCCATATATACATGGCTGTCATAATCACTATACCATTCCACCCTCCAAAAAAGGTGCTGTCAGATCTTTCAGTAGGATACCGCTACGCATGCATTAAACTTATCAGCCGATCACTCTATTAAAACCCTACTAAACCACTTCTTCCAGTAACAATGGCCTATATCCTGGGGCGATGATGGCTCCCCGCCTTGTCTTCATGACCCTTTTGTGTTTCCAGTAGGTAAGGGAAAAGAGGCAGGAGTTCAGTCACCATTGCCGAGGTATGAGATGAATTCTTTCCCCTGTTTCTCACTTCCGCATCCAAAAGCTCCCAAAATGCTGTAAATGAACAGATTTTTTACAGTCTTTTATAGTTAAAAGGATGATATTTCAGAATTCATTCTCTCATTTTACAAAGCAATCTGACATACTGTTTCCCAGCTTGATTCAAATTGTTCTCTACAAAGAGAATTTTAAAGCTGCATGGTCCAGCTCTTCAAGATTACATGTACCGGGAATAGACACTATTTTGTACCCAGAGTGCGGTCTGTGTGATGTGAATGGCGACTCGATTCAAGAGGCTGGATAGAAAACAAAGCCTGCGTGATGTTCAGATGGCTGAAAATGAACAGGGTAGGAGACGCGGCTTACGTTCTGCATGTGTAATAGCACGCCTTTTATGCAATCTTGTAAAAGAACTTTTGACACCTGCAAGCATAAACAAGCAAATAAAGAATAATTGAAGATGTACTTTGAAATATGGCCGACCTAAATTATTCACAATCTGCCAATAGGTTATTTAACGTTCTGTATTAATCTGGTAGAATGAAATCGATATTTGAAATTTCATCTAAATTGTGTAATGTCATTTTCTTTCTAAATGGTAAAGAATGTTTTTCCTTTATCACCGCAATCAGACATGGCGGCAGCCATAATCTGCCACTTGTTAGATCATTGATACAATGATGTACTGTAGTTCCTCTCAGTGTTCCCATTTTATGAACTGTAAAGGAACAGAACATCAAAGAAACATCATCCTTTGGGAATAAGTTTTGAAAAAAAAAAAAGTCTGTCTATGGGCTACAAAGAAAATAAATGCAACATTCACCAATTGCTCGCCACTTTGATTGCAATGCGATCGTTTCTCATAAATTGAACTGAATCACTGTGTCTTGGGGAAAAAAAAAATGTATGGAAATGTAAAGGTATGTGGATGTACTATTGGCAAGATTAAAACGTATTGCCAGAACTCTAGAATAAAAGTCATTGGCAGCGCATGCAAAGATCATACATTGATCTATTGCCGCCAAGCCAAAATGCATAAAACTGAACATGAGGTTCTTAGATTAACATTCTGATCACATTGTATGAAGCCCACTGCCACGTCACGGGAAACCTCTCATTGGGTCCCTTACCTAAAAGGCGTGGTGTCGTGCGCAAACCACCTTCACAACAACAGTACACCAGCAGGGCGGGCGACCGGGGGCCCCTCAGTGCCCCTGCTGCAAGGGGGAGTTCCCATAACTCTAGGCCACACCGTCCCACAGACACAAAACCACAGCAACAAATAAAGAAATACTGGTTAATTAATATTAAATAATGGCCATGCTGAAGATAAATCTCCAGCGTACGCGTCCAATCGAATGTTACCAAAGTTTCTATATATCTGGCTATGTATGTACTGTATGTGATTGTATAGGAAATGCTTTCCGTTTGAAACTAGATTTTATGGTACAATTAATGATTATCTCATCTAAAACACTATATGTACAACATGTTAAGTGAAGTACGTTTTCAAAGGGATTATAGAGGTTGACCACTACTCTAATGCAAAACCAGTAAGTGAGTTAAATGTCAAAGGATGATGCCGCTAAAGATCGCTTTGTACCTCTTCTGCCAATCTTTGTTATTTTCTGCCTTTCTGCCTTGCTTGTTATGCCCTCGCATCAGCTCTGTTGTCACAACCTTCACTTCCGCTTCAGAATCCTCTCTTCCATTCTGGCTACATTTTCCCATCAGTCCTTGTGTTGGGCTGCAAGCCAGCAGTGAGTACACTCCCTGTAACTCCGCCTAAATCCTCCCACTGTAAAGAACCAGAACACCAGTCCTGGCAATAAAGATTATCCTCTACTTCTCTTCACTAAGTTGTCATGTTCTACTGTAAGATGATAGATGGGGAAAGGGATATGTATAAATGTCTATATAAAAGAGAATACAGCAGGGTGTGTATATAATACACAGTTTATAGGGCAAATAAATATATATATGTTTATGCATATATAGTTATGTGCTTGTGCATGTGTATGGATCTCTGTGAGGAGATGAGCTGCGTCTGCAGTAGTACGCACAGAAGCAGTGAGCGAGCTCCGCTTACGTGCTGGATTTATTTGCTAGAATATCTTTCATTGTTGTTAGTGCAATGCCACTTTTTTTATTTTTAAAGCATTGACAGGCAGACATACATGCACTATACCTTCTATCTTAATTTCTTTGCTTTTGATCTGCGCTGGGCACAAATAGCTCTTTGTGATGCCTCTTATGGATGGTACCGAAACTTCTCAAGTTGTAGGAGAATCCTGTTCCGCTAAGAAGATGGGAATGTCTAGCATGGTTACTCTTTGCATCAAACTGGAAACTATTAGAAACTGAGAATGGACCTTTTTATGCAGCTATGGGAAGAGAGGCAAAAGTGAGAAGGAAGCCACGGCTTTTGATGGATGGATTTACAATGGCACTAATTGCAATGAACTAAAAAAAAAAGTAGCGCAGGAGAAAGGTCAAATGGTGCAGCGCTGCTGCCCACCCACAAGACACCTATAAACTAGAAAAAGAAAAGGGGTGTAGAAGTTGTGAATAAGGTGAAATCTAATATGCTAATATTTTTTGCAAGCTTTAATTTTTATGAATTATTGCATAAAGAGTTCTGTAATGTGTTAGTGGCTTTTTTTTGTAGCATGGTTCGCTGGATAACCCCTTTAAGATTTAGTTTTTGTTGTCTTTTTGCTTGATTGTTTTTATAATTGCCGAGGTGCAGGTATTATTGTAACAGTGGGGAGCACATTTCATCTTATTAAAAGTAGATAGCTTTGGTATATTGACAAGCCAGCACATAGCTAATACACTCTGCATTAAACTGCTTAAAAGTCAATTTGCCTTGTTGAAATTAATTGGTACATTTTCATTGTTATTATTACTACATTATTAATGTTAATGGTCTTGATACAAGAGGTGGAAAATAATTATGTAAGTAAAATAATGCTGTTCATTTTAAATCATTAGCTGCCTGCTTGGTAATGTTCTCAACACCAATTAGGCTGTTTATTACATTATAAGCATAGGTTTCAGGATTTCATTGACATAGTTATTAATGCACTAGTCATTTTATTATTGCCACCTTAGTTTTAATGCCTACATGGTTAATAAATGGAAATTATAATCCTATTACAGGTTATGTTCATTAAATTGGGCACAGTTAGGTACTTCAGTGGGCAATGATGCGATTTGTTTTGTGACTTGTCTTGTTCAAACATATAGACAATCCTGGATCTGCTGTGCGAAGTTGTGCAAAATACATTTTAATACGTTAGGTAATATGGCATAATTAAACTATGTCCTGAATAGGCTACCTAGATAAATATTGTAAGGAATATTTAAGTTAACAAATTCATATTACTATGGCTACTATATCCTCTGTACCTCTAGTTGCTTTGATCACTTACTCATCTCTCTGTGATCACTACATTGATGACGTTTCAACTTGGTGTGTGAACATGACAGCTAATAAATTGAGATCTACAAATTGGCAGATAATGTCAAAATTATTGATGAGCAGATCTTTTGAAATTCAAGTTCACCAAATCCTCCCCAAGCAATTGATGATACATTTTTTTTTGCAAATCTGAATGCTGTAAAACTTGTGGTTAATCTATACCCATGGGTGACAGGGCAGAGAGAAAACCTTGCTGACTATAAGATCTTACACTCTCCTGGAGAGAGAGGGCCCTACTGATCATAAGGATTTACACTCCACAGAAGAGGGAGGACCCCATTGACCATAAGGCTACTTTCATACTTGCATCGTTTGGCCTCCGTCGCAATACATCGTTTTGGAGAATAAAACGCATCCTGCAAAGTTGCCCCCAGGTTGCTTTTTTTCTCCATAGACTTGTATTACCGATGCATAGCGACCTATGGACACACGTTCCATACGTCGTGCACTGGATGCGTCGGTATTTGGCGGACCGTCGTAGCGAAAAAACGTTCAAGGGAACGTTTTTTCGTACGTCGGGTCCTGCATTTTGAACTTCACAGGCGCTGCCGGAACTCCGCCCCCTCCTCCCTGGGACTTCACAATGGGCAGCGGACGCGTTGAAACACTGCGTCCGCTGCCCACGTTGTGCAAAAAATCACCACTGTCCATCGGTACGTTGCGCTGACGCTTTGTGACGGCCCCGTACCGACGGAAGTGTGAAAGAAGCCTAAGAGCTTACACATTACAAAAGAGAGAAAAAGGACCCAACTTACCATAAGAGCTTACACTGTGCAGGCGAGAGAGAGAGAGGACTCTGCTTATCATAAGAGATTACATTCCACTTAAGGCTGAGTCACACATAACGATTTCGTTAACGATATCGTTGCAACGCCACGCTTTTGGTGACGTAGCAACGATCTTGCTAACGATCTCGTTATGTGTGACAGCGACCAACGATCAGGCCCCTGCTGGGAGATCGTTGGTCGTTGGGGAATGATCAGGACCATTTTTTGGTCGCTGATCACCCGCTGTCATCGCTGGATCGGCGTGTGTGACGCCGATCCAGCGATGTGTTCACTTGTAAACAGGGTAAATATCGGGTTACTAAGCGCAGGGCCGCGCTTGGTAACCCGGTATTTACCCTGGTTACCATTGTAAAAGTAAAAAAAACAAACAAAAAAACAGTACATACTCACATTCTGATGTCTGTCACGTCCCCCGGCGTCCACAGGGTTAAAACTGCTTTCGGCAGGAGCGCTGCTAATGCACGCGCTGCTGCCGAGAGCTTCCCTGCACTGACTGTGTCAGTGCCGGCCGTAAAGCAGAGCACAGTGGTGACGTCACTGCCGGCGCTGACACATTCAGTGCAGGGAAGCTCTCGGCAGCAGCGCGTGCATTAGCAGCGCTCTTGCCGAAAGCAGTTTTAACCCTGTGGATGCCGGCGGGGGACGTGACAGACATCAGAATGTTAGTATGTAGTGGTTTTTTTTTTTTTTTACAATGGTAACCAGGGTAAATATCGGGTTACTAAGCGCGGCCCTGCACTTAGTAACCCGATGCTTACCCTGGTTACCCGGGTGCTGCAGGGGGACTTTGGCATCGTTGAAACTGTCTTCAACGATGCCGAAGTCGTTCCCCTGATCGTTGGTCGCTGGAGAGAGCTGTCTGTGTGACAGCTCCCCAGCGACCACACAACGACTTACCAACGATCACGGCCAGGTCGTATCGCTGGTCGTGATCGTTGGTAAGTCATTTAGTGTGACTCCAGCTTTAGAGGGGACCTTGTTGACTGTAAGAGATTAAACTCTACAGGAGAGAGACTTGGTGAGTGTGGAGATAGAAAACTACTCTGCCATACAAACTGTGCTCCGCTGGGAGCCATTCATCTCAGATAGCCAAGGCACTGACCACCACTGTGCAAGCTAAGATGATCCGCTAGATGTCATAGGTGTAGGGCATCATGGGGAATCCAACACCGTCACATAAAAATGACGTTAACTTGCTCTCTGATGCTCCAGACAAGTTTTTTTTATGCAAAAGCAAATTGTTTGAATTCTCGCAATACCACAAATTTAATGAAATTTTAGTGAAATTGCTCCTCCTCAGTTCGACCTTCTCATCTTTAGTCAAGATGAGTCAAGACGTCATCGCTACTCATTACTGTATTGTTTAACGTAACCTGCTTTTCATTTGCAATAACCTTTATATACTTGACTACTTTACATATAGAATATTGTTAACTTCTTCAATGGCCAGGATATACCTTGCTTCTCTGAAAATAAGACCTACCCTGAAAACTATCCCTAGCATGATGTTACAGGATTTTAGAAATATGTTTGAAATATAAGCCCTACTCCAAAAATGAGCCCTAGTTTCAGTCTAGACAATTTCTCGGGACCCCATCGAATTTTAGAGTTGGAAGGGACCTCCAGGCTCATCGTGTCCAGCCTCCTGCTCAATGCAGGATTCACCAAACTATTCTGTCCAGCCTCTGCTTGAAGACTTCCATTGAAGGAGAACTCTCTACCTTCCGCGGCAGCCTTATCCACTCACACTCATTGATGATCCTCACTATCAAAAAGTTTTTTCTATTATCTAATCTGTAACTTCTTTTCAGTTTAATTCCAATGCTTCTCATGTTTCTATGTGCAAATGATATCTGTGACATCCCTTCAGATATTTGTAGACAGCTATTAAGTCATCTCTTGGCTTTCTTTTTTGCAAGCTAAACATTCTCAGATCCTTTAACCGTTCCTCGTTGTACATAGTTTGCTGTCCACTGACCATCCTGGTAGCTTTTGTCTGAATTTGCTCCAGTTTTTTTTTTAAATGTGGTACTCCGAACTAGACAAAGTATTCCAGATGAGGTCTGACCAAGGAGGAGGAGTGGGGGATAATTACTTCATGTGATCTAGACTCTATGCTTCTCTACATACATCCTAGAACTGTTTGGGTACCGTCACACAGTACCATTTTAATCGCTACGACGGCACGATCCGTGACGTCGCAGCGATCGTATGATTATCGCTCCAGCGTCGTAGACTGCGGTCACACGTTGCAATCACGGCGCTGGAGCGATGCCGAAGTCCCCGGTAACCAGGGTAAACATCGGGTAACTAAGCGCAGGGCCGCGCTTAGTAACCCGATGTTTTCCCTGGTTACCAGCGTAAACGTAAAAAAAACAAACAGTACATACTTACATTCCGGTGTCTGTCCTCCGGCGTTCTGCTTCTCTCCACTGTGTAAGCGCCATAGCCGGAAAGCACAGCGGTGACGTCACCGCTGTGCTCGCTTTCCGGCCGGCAGGCGCTCACACAGTGCAGAGAAGCTGAGACGCCGGGGACAGACACCGGTATGTAAGTATGTACTGTTTTTTTTTTTTACGTTTACGCTGGTAACCACGGTAAACATCGGGTTACTAAGCGCGGCCCTGCGCTTAGTTACCCGATGTTTACCCTGGTTACAAGCGAACACATCGCTGGATCGCTGTCACACACAACGATCCAGCGATGTCAGCGGGTGATCAAGCGACGAAAGAAAGTTCCATACGATCTGCTACGACGTACGATTCTCAGCAGGATCCCTGATCGCTGCTGCGTGTCAGACACTGCGATATCGTAACGATATCGCTAGAACGTCACGAATCGTACCGTCGTAGCGATCAAAATGGTACTGTGTGATGGTACCCTTTGCCTTTTTTTGCTACTGCATCACACTGTTGACTCATGTGCAGTCTGTGATCTATTAGAATACCCAAGTCTTGTTCACACATGCTGTTGCTTGCTTCAATTCCTCCCATTCTGTAGATGTAATTTTCATTTTTCTTGTCCAGATCTTTCATTTCTCCCTGTTGAATCCCTTTCTATTAGTTAGTTCCCATTGTTCAAGCTTCTCTAGATCCTTCTGAATCCTTTGTCTTCTCTAGTGCTGTCCCCTCCTAGCTTTGCATCACCTGCAAATTTGATTAGCTTTCCTTAAGTTCCCTTATTTGGATTAGTTATAAAAAATGTAGAACAACACTGGGTCCAGGACAGAGCCTTGTGGTTACCCACTTGAAACACTCTTCCAATTGGATGTACAACCATGCATTACCACTCTTTGAGTACGATCGCTGAGCCAGTTATGAATCCACTTAATCGTAGCCTTGTCAATCTCATACTTGGTAATTTTTTCAATAAGTATTGTATGAGGTATACATGTGTATGTATGTGCAGTGTGTGCGTGTCTGATGACATGAATATACAGTATTTGAATAAATGTTGTTTGTTTTTTTTTTTGTTAAAGAATTATTGTGGATGATGATCATGAATAAAAAATAAGACCTCTCCTGAAAATAAGCCCGAACACATCTTTCGGAGCAAAAAAAATAATATAAGACCCTGTCTTTTTTTTTTTTTTTTTCCCGGGGAAACACTATTAGATATCTCATTCATTCATTCAGCCTCTTTTTGCATTGCCCTTTTATTATGCATCAACTATAGATTTATGGAGTGTTTATAAAAATGGGCAAAACTAGTGATATGTTCAGATGCAATTACCAATTAAGAGAATTGTGCTCGAAATGGGGTTTTGGCTCAACAAATGATACTTTGGAAAAGCAGAGTACAGCTTCATATGTAAGTAAATGCAACCGCTAATGCATTCCACAGTTAGTTGATTTTGCTGTCTTCTAATGCTGGCAGTTTATTATATTAAAAAGAGGTCAGGCTTCGATTTACTGATTTTACCTCTTGTGCGAACACTTTACATACAATTCACAGCCTCCTGAAGTGGGTTGTATCGTGCCGGAGTGGTGCAGTGGCATGTGACAGCCGAGACAGCAGAGATCAGAGGGTTTATTGATTTCAGATACGTCTCCACATGGCTTGGACAGTACATAGCCAATGGGATGAACCTCTTTCATGATTTTATTGTGTTCATCTAATCTCCTTTAATATTAATTGCCTTTTTATTGCCAAATAAGAAGATAAATGTCTTAAGTGCTTTGACTCTTGTCCTATCTGACTTCTGTCTTGGCTATCCATGGTTTATGCAGTTACGTTGGAGGTTAATGTGAAATCATAAAGACATATAGTACAGAAATGTTTCATCATTAAGTAATTCCAGACTGTGTTTCCAGAGCACCCTATAAACGATTACATTTGTGCGCACTGTCCTATCCTTTTTTATTGCAGTTTTAGAGCTGGAGTGGCCAAACTTACTGATTTGTGCAGGGACTGCTATATATAATGTATCCGGGCACACCTGTTACCACGCTTCTAATAACCGCCTCCACTTCTGTTCCTGGAAATTGCATAAGCCCCTTTCTTGTTGCTGGCGCTTCTCTGATGCTGGATCAGCAGTGCAAGTTATTTCATGGTCCGCAAGCCATAAGACAAAGGTTGCAGTAAAATGGAGAAATGTTTAGTTCTCCTTTCACCCACTTTACACTATCTTTAATCCTGTCAGTGTAGAGTACAGGCGAAATACATTGGGGCCTGCTCAGAGCCCAGCAAAGGGCAGCAGTGAAAGCATGGGAGCAAGGTCTCCCTCTCAATCTCCAATGATCCTGGGAGGCGAAGTGTGACTTAATTTTCAGCAAGGTGCACACTCTCGTTTTTCTTGGGCAGGTCGTATGGTGTCACCTTGAGTTTTCCGAGAGGAGGGAGACTTCTCCTTGTTCAATTATTAACTATCTGTTCTGTCTCAGATGAGGTTTGTGCATCCCTAGACACAGCCTTAGCGTTTGCTTGCACAGATATACAGAGCAGGCAGCAGTGAGCGGCAGCCTATTTCACGCCGGCTCGTGTTACTGCTACGTGCATGCTTCTTTGGCTCTGTTTATTTGTTAGGAACAGTTTGTGTATTGGCAGTTGTGTGCTAGTGAGCATTATATATTAGATTAGAAGTTAGCGTAAGAGCAGCTGGCAACTGTGCTAGAAACGGAGAATTCTGGGTACGAAAAAAATCCATCCTGCATTTCCTCTTACACATCCCCCTAGGGAATTGAGTATAGAGCTACATTCTCCTTGGCGAGTAATCTGCACTCAACCAATGCTTTTATGTTCTACCGATGCTCTTCCAATAGGTGAACATGGATGGGATTTACATACATGACTGCTCCATACAGCCGCTATATTATGTAACGTGACACAGTGACCCAAGTACTGTGTTTTGTCCTCTGAATGACCATTCTTCATGAATTTTAACTGGGCCATTTACGTTGATGGTTGTTTGATAACAAGCAGGCCGAAGACATGTTGAAGCTTACTAATGTATCTTGACATGTAATCCAGTAAAATATATTAGAGCATTAAGAAGAAAGGATAAAAAATGATGAAGTGGAAAATCTTATCGAAATATGAATATTTCTTTTCCTTATAGTAAATATGTTGTTTTACTGGTTGAGGCCACATGGAAGCACCACTCCAGTGTTTTTATTATATATTTTTTTAATTTTAGCACTGGAGTGGTGCTACTAATGTAAGTTCCCCAACCCTAGTATTATACTCACCAGACCAGTGATTAGTGACCCCTAGTATTATACTCACCAGACCAGTGATTAGTGACCGGTCAGCAGTCTGCATTATGAATATCTAATCAGAGCACCACATGAAGACCCCTCACAGGCCGCCCCGGGGTACGGGCATATCATTAACTCAAAACCAAAAATAATTAAACAACAACCACAAGATTTCATCAACCAATGTATCATTGTAATCAGTGTAACAGCGCCGACACTGTAGACTACTGTGCACAATCCTTGTGACCGGTTCCCTTTAAATGGAATCGGTCACCAATATATTCTTTATTCTAAGAACAGCATAAAATAGTGACATACTGTGATTCTGGAAGTTAGTCATTTATTCGTCAGCATAGTTCTCAAGTTCTCTGCTGTGCTGCCACAGGAGGAAACTAAGTATTGCACAGTGCTTATTCAAATAATGGGTAGACTTGTCAATATAGGTGAAGACAGGGTCTCCAGAACGAGAGAGGGTCTATTCCACTCCTTTTACCTCGCCAAAAGATAAGGGTACAGAAAACCCATCATATATGTTTTCTTATACCATTAATATGGTATAAGAAAATCATTTTGCAAACTGAGCAAGACCTTTTATATACAGTACTATGCAAAAGTTTTAGGCAGGTGTTGAAAAATTGCTGCAAAGTAAGGCATCATTCAGACTTATGTTTTTTGAGTAATGTAGGTGTTCTGTTTTTCATGAATAGAACACAAGCCCGTTATAATGTCTGGAGCTGTTCCCATGTCCATGTTTCTGCAGACCATATATTTGCAAACAAATTGCGTATTCATGTCTATTATTGATCAGTCACGGATCAAAAATACCCATAGAAGTCCCATGGGTCCATAAAAATCGCTGACTGCACACAGATGGCATCAGTATCTTCTCCGTGTTTACCACTTTTTCAGAAGTGAAGTTGATGAAACACTGATGGTAAAAACTGAATTACTGACTGCTGATTAACCCCTTAATGACCAGAGCTTTTTTCGGTTTTGCGTTTTCGTTTTTCGCTCCCCTCCTTCCCAGAGCCATAACTTTTTTTATTTTTCTGTCAATATGGCCATGTGAGGGCTTATTTTTTGCGGGACAAATTGTACTTTTGAACGACCCCATTGGTTTTACCATGTCGTGTACTAGAAAACTGGAAATAAATTCCAAGTGCGTTGAAATTGCAAAAAAAAGGGCAATCCCAAACTAGCTTTTTTTGTTTGGCTTTTTTTGCTAGGTTCAGTGAATGCTAAAACTGACCTGCCACTATGATTCTCCAGGTCATTACGAGTTCATAGACACCAAACATGTCTAGGTTCTTTTTTTATCTTAAGTGGTGAAAAAAAATTCCATACATTGCGAAAAAAAAAATTTGCGCAATTTTCCGTTACCTGTAGCGTCTCCATTTTTCGTGATCTGAGGTTGGGTGAGGGCTTATTTTTTGAGTGCCGAGCTGATGTTTTTAATGATAGCATTTTGGTGCAGATACGTTCTTTTAACCTCCAATTATTTAATGCAATGTCACGGCGACCAAAAAACTTAATTCTGACGTTTTTTTTTTTCTCGCCGTTTAGCATTCAGGTTAATACTTTTTTTTTTTTTATTGATCGGGCGATTTTGAACCGAGAGATACCAAATGTGTAGGTTTGATTTTTTTTTTATTTTGAATGGAGCAAAAGGGGGGTGATTTAAACTTTTATATATTTTTTTTTTTTCATATTTTTTAAAACTTTTTTATTTTGGCATGCTTCAATAGCCTCCATGGAAGGCTAGAAGCTGCCATAACTCGATTGCCTCTTCTGCATAGAGGCGATGCTCAGATCACCCCTATGCAGTAGAATTACAGCATTGCTATGAGCGCCGACCACAGGGTGGAGCTCATAGCAATCCGACATCAACAACCATAGCAGTCTGCAGGAGACCTCTGGTGGTTATGCCGAAGCACCGATGACCCCCGATCGTGTGACGGGGTCACCGGTGCCCACATTTCTGGCTTATGAAATGTCACTGTCAGCTTGACAGCGGCAGTTAACTAGTCAATAGGCACGGGCGGATTGCGATTCCTCACCCGCCTATTGGGGGCACATGTCATCTGGTCGAAACAGCTGACATGTCCCGGCTTTGATGCGGGCTCACTGCCGGAGCCTTTATCTACAGCTGTGTAGCAGGCTTAATTTTGGGGCGGGAACAGCTAAAATCTGCTCCAACAGTGAGGTTAAGGAAGACCATGTCATGTCACAGGTCATACAACACTGGTCACAACAACAAGAGGCAAGTTATACACCAGTAACAATGCCTCTTCCAGGTAAAAATTTTTACGACTGACTGGAATTTTAAAGGGAACCTGTCACCCCGTTTTTTTCGATATGAGATAAAAATATGATTCAATAGGGCCTGAGCTCTGCTTTACATCAGTACCTTTCATATCCCCCGATTCCCCACTTTTGCTGAGAAAATACCTTAGAAATACAGCTGCAGCTTGAAGCACCCAAGCTGTTGCACAACTCTTAGGGAGAACAATAATAATCAGCTAGAAGAGTATAACCCCTATATATAAAACATAACTTTTACTACTGATAATTAAAATTGAACAAACAAATTATAAACAAAGGTGCTCACGTCGATAACCGTGCAGATAAAAAACTGGTTGTGTCTCACCAATTGCAGACTGGAGTACCACATAGATGAATAAGGGTCTCCGGGAGGGTCCAGCAGTAAAGAAAGAAATGGAGCAATGTGTACAGGGATGGGGAACCGTTGCCTACTCCCCTGTCGTGCCCCAGCATTGACTCCTGTCCTTACAAGGACAGGCCCAGATGAGCCCTATACTGGACACCCCCCACCAAGTATGTTAGAAAGTAACGCCTCCCAACGCGTTTCTTCTCCACTCGCAGAGATTCATCAGGGGAGTTCCATAAGTCCGTGAGCTCAATTTTGCTCAGGTGTATAATCCTGAGGACACCAGCAGTGGCTATGTGTCCTCTGGTATCAGAAAGATTTCTGTGTGGCTGTCTGCAGACAATTCAATGTGCATGCGCAGAAACTTAACGAGATCTGTGCTATTCACAGATCTAGTTACATCAAACACGCCGAGGAGCAGGGGGAGAGACGGCGATTAGGCCATGCCCATCGGACCGGACCGGGGTGATTGACATCCGAAAACAGAGAGATTGCTAAGGTATTTTCTCAGTAAAGGTGGGGAATCAGGGGGATATGAAAGGTACTGATGTAAAGCAGAGCTCATGCCCTACTGAACCATATTTTTATATCGTATCGAAAAAATGGGGTGACGGGTTCCCTTTAAGATGTATTGTTCAAGGTCTTTTGGAGAAACACCAAGTAACGTTGATGAACGTAGTGATCAACAAGGAAGCGTAGTGCAGTAGTGATCAACAAGGAAGTGTAGTGCAGCGAATGAAAGTCAAATCCTGCTTACTTGCCGTCAGTCAGAAAATGTCCAACAGTGCAATAAGCTCAGAACTGGCAACAACTAGTGGAACTCCGCTACACCCATCTACTGTTAAGAAAAATGTGGCCATCAGTGGTGTTCGTGGAAACATTGCTGCCAAACAGCCATACCTTTTGACGTGGAAACAAGGTCAAACGACTCATGGAACTGGGATCCAGAAAAAAATGGCAGCAGGTGCTCTGGACTGAGTCGTCAAGATCTTAGATTTTTGGATGCCATGGGAGAGAAGCAGGACGAAGGCACAGCTGTATGACCTCGGGTTAATGAAGCTGCACTCACACCAGGGATTATGGGTGCCACTTCCAAAGAAAAAGAATCTGTATGTCCATAGTAAAGAAAGCAGATTGGCACATACCATCCCGTGCAACAAAATCCTTTATTGTGGCGGCATCATACCATCAGCAGGCAGATAAAACAGTGGAGCAAATACAGACGACGATCGTTTCATGCTTAAATTGCGCTTCAACAGGTCATCTAGATATTAGATATTTGGATGGCACAGAGGACCATTTGTTGCCAAACGTCTAGAGAGCGGTACAATAATCAGTCTGCTGTCAACATTGGCACATGGTTGAGGTTCATTGCAAGTTTGGGGTTGCATTTAATCAAATGCACTTGGGGATTTCGTCAGGATTAATGATGTCATCAATGCTCAGAAATATAGGCAAATACATTAGGGAGGTGCTGATTGCCTCCACATTTATTCTGCTGTAGGAGAATGATCCCAAACATACAACTAATGTCATTATGAATTATCTTCAATGTCAAGGAAGAGTCCTGAAAGTGATGAGATGGCCTCCACAGAGCCCTGAGCTCAATATTGAGTCTGACTGGAAGTACCGTACATGAATAAAGTACAAAAAAAAAGCCTGAAAGGTCAAAAAGCACAACAGGGTCTTACCTGGGTATAAAGTAGGAGAAAGTAGAACAATCATGCTCACCTGATCAGGTTGTGAGATCACAACCTGTGTGGAACAACGGGAAGAAACTGGAATCAAATTTGTCTACGCGTTTCAAAGCTTCAAACGTCATCAGGACAAACCACAGCGTTCGCTGTGTTTATTGTACATGTATAATAAGATGGGCCAGTCTACATGCTTGACTTCATTGGACAAGTTATTTTTCACGATTTTTCACTCTGTGTAATAGTGTAAGTAACCTATGAAACATTTCTGCAATAATTGAAGTTATGGACTTATAGATTTATAAAGCTTACACAAAGTTTGGCCAGTTGGATAATCCATATGGCGTTGCACTGGCTCATCGTGAGAGCCCACCACACACAGCTTTTACCCCCCTACCGTCCCACAATGGAGATGATACTACAGATATCATACAGTGTGATGGGACATATTTCGGCTTTCTTTCTTTCTATCTTTTTGTACATGTCTGGCAGGATCATTTCTCAGATGCGGCGGGCGACAGATTTTTCCAGCAGCTGAATTTAATCACTTAGATGCAGAGTGCTGATAGACTGAATCCATTTAATTTCTGTGGCTCATGACTGGGAGGGGAGAGAGGATGAAGGGAGGAGAAGAAGGTCAGTGCAATTTAGTGAACAACACTGGGATTTTAACTCTTTTTTAGTTCTGCACTGATAGATCCTTTGAAATCTGAATGGACAATAAAAACGTTTGATAGTTTCGTCGGTTTGTATAAATGTGTTTATTTTAAATTAAATGAAGACCACCACAGTTTTTAGCTATTTATCATGTAGCTGATGAGTTTCCACCTGTTGTTGTATCAGAAGACACTTTCACAATGAATTTAGTAGACCCAAGAAACCACTACTTGTGAGCGCAGTATCTCGTGACCTTGAAGCTTTCCTCACTCTGAAGACAAGTCCGCAACACTACAAGTATCGTACTCCTAGTGCAAGTTTTTATTTATTGCGCTTATTTCCTATTTCTTAATCTTGTTCTGGACTTAAACAATGATAATGACTCTCCAGCGTCTGCAATATGTTGAACACATGGCTTCTATTAAAAAAGACAGAAATGACCCATGCTGTTTAATTGGATTAGTTTGGCTTATATGCAACATTAATATATATGGAAGTAATCACTGGGTTAGAATGGTCCTTGTTTTCCCTTTAATAAATCTGACCCCAGACAGTTATTTATCTTTATCTTTGTCTAGATTCTCTGTTGTTGCCTAGCAACCTGCAACCTCTGAGTAATACAGAATATTGTCATGCCTGTCTGATTACCCCTCTCATTTGATCCAATTACTCCACACTTACACTACTTTAAGGGGGAAGGCTAAACTTGAAGGGCAATGAATATGTATGCTCTAATGCACCATAGGGACCAGTATGCTAAACTTTTCTTTTATACTTACACCTTAAATAGCAGCATAAAAAGTCCCTGCAGCATACTTTAAGAATATTAACCTGGCATGTTTATCCTTCTCTTCTTTCTTTATTCTTTCCTTCCCTTATTTATTTTTAGTAAATTTCTCCAGTAATAATAAATGCCATAGTAGGAAAACAAACAAAATACTTGAACTTCAAGGTAAACATAACGCATAGATATAGTACAATTAGCCAAAACAAAAAATGCTCAAAACTAGAGATGAGAGAACCTGTTGAAGCCAGATTGAATTCGCCTTAAACTTCATTGGAAATTTAGATTTCCCTAAATCCTCTCTTTTTGTTATTCGTTTAGTGCTGGTTTTCTTGATTTTTAAAGGGATGAAAGGGAAAAAATACCTCGCTGTTCGCCTGTCCCACTATCGCAATTCCCTCCGGTCTCCTCTTCTTCATTATACCGACATCATCTATCTCCATCTTCAGTCCAGTAGGCCATTAGCATCACAAGGAAACTGGATGGGGGCTCCGGCGGTGGGACAGGTGAGCAGTGAGGTTTTTATTTATTTATTTTCACTTTAGTTTTTTATGATCTGGAAAGAAGCCAGAGCATAAATAATAGATACATACGATGTGAATCCAAGTTCTTGGCCAAGTTCAATCAAACGGCCAAATGTGTATTATGTCAGAATCGCTTATCACTACTTTAAATGTTGGAACCTGCAAGTCCTAGACAATCAGAGTACTTAGAAGCAACTACATTTCAAATAAATTGAGTAATTGAGTAACATTGTGCATTATAGATCCATAACATTGTGCATTATAGATCCATAATATATAAATACTAGTTAGCCCATGCGAAATTTTTGCACATTGGTTGTCGGGGGCGCAGGCAATTTCAGCAAAATCAAGCTGGTCTAATGTTAATGTATTTAATGAGCTGATAAACACTGAGGGGTGTTTATATATGTAGATTGGTAATACAATAAATTGGTTTGATAAGTAAAGGCTAAAAAAATGTTTTGAGGTTGTGGTGCCACCTGCAGGTTATTGTTTTTTTTATGCAGGTTTTCTGAATGAATGTTTAAACTGTATTTATTGATCAACTCGTGAATGTGTGGTTTGTTTGTGTATTTTCTTGCTGAAGGGGGCAAGTTTACCTTTCAAATGGTGTATTATTTGTTTGTGAGGGGCGAAGTAATCACCGAAAAAGCAGTGCATGTTTACAAATGTGTTTGCATATGTGACTCACCTGCAATGAAGTGTGCAATCTCCGAATTTGCCTGAAATAGGCTGGGCAAGCACTTCGGCAAGCTAGAAAGACCCCCAAGGCAAATGCCACCTGCAGGTAATTTGACCTTGGAAATGGTGCATCATTTGTGTGTGTTGGTGGATTATAAACTGAGCAATTGAATAGGCAGTGCATGTTTACAAATATGTTTGCATATATGACTCACCTGCAGTGAAGTGTACAATCCTCCAATGTGCCTGAAATTGGCTGGGCAAGGAGTTCGGCAAGCTGGAAAGCCCCCAAGGCAAATGTTAGGATTTGTTTGCTATGTCTGTAAGTAGCTTTGTGGTAGTGTGCTTTGGGGTAATGTGGTGCCACCTGCAGGTCATTTTTCCTTACTGCACGTTTATGAAAATGATTGTTTAAACTGTATTTTGTGATCACATCGTGGGTGTGTGGTTTGTTTGGCTATTTTCTTGCGGGCAAGTTTACCTTTCAATCGGTGTATCATTTGTGTGTGTGTGGGTGCAGTATGAACAGAGATACAAAGTAATCATCGAAAAAGAGTGTTTAGAAATAATGTATAAGGATATATATGTATTTAATTTTTTCCCTATATATAATTTATATATACCGGTAATATAACTTGCCTAAGCCTGATGAATAATGAAAGGGTGGATAGTAGATCTAAAAATAATTTCAGAGGGAAATTTTAAATGTTTATACCTCATGTGCTATAAATGTACAACCACTTATTACCGTACATTTTTGTAGCCAATTAGCTGCCTACGCTACACTGATGAGGGTATAAGAACTCTAAAACAGCTGTCCATGGGTAAGTATTTGTGTTTTTAAGGAGACTCTTGGTTAACATCCATGCTTATGTTTCAAGTCCCTTTCTGGATTGGATATCGACTTAAAAGGTAGTTACCCAAAAGTAGTGCTACAGCAACAGTTTTCACTTTCTAGAAGATTTTTATGTAGTGGACTACTGAAAGTGAGGCCACAAACATAAGAGGTAGGGTTCCTAGACAAGTTAAAGCGTAACCACCATTTTTATTTCATAAATCAACAGTACACATGAAAATAAGCATCTTTGTAATGTATCTTATCTGACAAATCTGCTTCTTTCTCTGCCAGAATTGATCAGTAATTATCAAAATTCTCAAATCCGAGGTAAAATCTGTATTCAGTGAAGACTTTCCCATTAGTGAGTTAGGAGATGGCGGCTGCTACTGATAAGATCCTATGTAGATAGGAGGGGGAGGGGAGGAGCTCTGGCTCTAGCGCTTCTCTCCTCCCCTTTAAATAGAATTATATCCGTAAAACAACACTACTTTTATGCCTTCCAGCACTCTTTTGACCTCCCTAACTTAGTGTACCTCTATGGATTTATGTACATTGAGAGCTTTCAGAGTGTACACACTAAACATGAACTGAGCGTCATATACATGGTCCCATATTATTTTTGTGTTCAGAGATAATTTTTTCTAGTTGTTCTGTCGAGCCACAAATGTGTTGCCTTGGTTAGATTTTGCAGTCACTATGAATGAAATGGGTGAATGAAAGAACTTGGTTCTGATTGGCTGTAAAATACAAGC
>NC_135234.1:499229051-499244051 GCF_051348905.1 Ranitomeya variabilis | reverse complement strand
TCAATCACTGAATAGGACCTCCCACTGGACTCATGCATACAGAAGCCAGGGATTTCAATGCGGAAAGTATAACTTTTAACTGAATCTTTTCCCACAAAAATGTCTATTAAGCTGATAAGTTCCACCTGCTCTCTAACATGCTGCATGCAGATCAGGTGTCATTTTCAACATGACAGGATCTCTTTAAACATCTAGCTGCCTAGAGGATACACTAATTCTCCACATCTAACTTTGTATAGTAGTAGTCAGCAACTTCAAAACACTCAGCCGTGGTTAAAGTGTCTACCACTAAGGTGACATGGGCGATTTATTTTGAAAACGTACAAGAAAACAAAGAATGTTTGCATGGTATGTAATAACTATGTACTAAGATAAAGACTGAGAGATTGATTAAAGGGGTTTTCCACTCTCAAGAAAGTGGACCCTAAACACTCTAAAATAATTAAATATACAGGTACTCACCCTCTCAGGGTACAAAGCTGGTTCCCTGCTGCTGCTTGGGTCTCAATGTTTTGACTGCAATGGTAAAGTCATGTCAACAGTATCACTGCTGTAGCCAGTTTTGGGGTTCCTTTTCCTAAAAGTGAAAAAAAAAAACAAACTATCAAAGGTGGACCATTGCTAATCATTAACTGCTATAGAGGTGACCTAGAATGGTTGCTAAAAGGGGTGAGAGAAGATTTTCCCAAAGCAGTTGGGCAGCTAAAAAATGACTTCTTCACATATCATGTAGTGCAGTTGCACGCTAATATGCTTTGGCCTAATACACACTATATGGACACAAACATTGGGGCATGTAAATATTACACTTGAAGGAACTTTTATGACATCCTAGTCTAAGTCCACAGGCCTTAATATAGAATTGGTTCCAACTTGCAACTATAACAGATTCCGCTCTTCTGGGAAGGCTTTCTCAGATATTTTGGTGAAGTTTTGCTCATTTATCTAGAAGAACATTTGTGAGGTCAGACACTCATATTGGAGGACAGCCTGACTCGCTATCTTCATATTAGATCATCTCAAAATGTTTGGATGGGGTTCAGGTTAGGACTGTGTCAGCCATGATCTTCCACATTATACTCGCTCAACCAAGCTGTTATGGAACTTGCTTTTTTGCGCTGGATCATAGTTATAGTAGAACAGAAAAGGGCGTTCCCCAAGAACAGTTGGGAGCATTACATTGTCCAAGTTGTCTTGGTGTGTACTGAAGCATTGAGATTTCCCTTTGCTGAAACTTATGGGCTCAGGATAACCTTTGAAAATCATCCCCAAAGCATTACCCACCCTTCACCAAACTTTACAGTTGGATGTAAAAATGTAACGCTCTACCAAAACCCAGACCTGTCCAAAAGACTGCCAGATAGAGAAACGTACTTCCATTCCACATGTCACAGGAAATGTTTTTCTACTGCTCCACGGTCTACAACTTCACATGACACATAAAATTTTGATTGCTGATATAAGGCTTCCATGCAGCTGCTCAACTATGGAAATCCTTCCATGACACCCCCAACTCAGGAGTTTTTCTGCTGATGTTCCTGTAAGAGGAGATTTGGACTCTGTAGTGACTTAGTCAGTAAGAGTGTTGGCGACTTGTGTGCATTCCACATGTCTCAGCACTCTTTGACCACGGTCTGTAACTTTATGATGTGGCCGAGTTGCAGTGGTTTATAAATAATACTTCCACTTTTCAGTAATTCCAATCACAGTTGATCATGGAATATTTGAGGGATGAAATTTCACCATTGACTTAAAACATTGGCTCAATATTACAGTATCACACTCAAATTCAGTGAGCTCTTTAAAATAACTAAATGGGACTAAATACAAAATTTTAATTAAATAATTGAGCTGTGTCCCAATATTTTTGTCTAAATATTGTATTTCTTGGAAGCCATAGGTTTGAATTATTAGAAGCCACCTGATGTAAAACTATTATGTAAAGGCTGCCAAGGCCACGTGCACACGTTGAGTATTTGGTGAGTGTTTTGTCTCAGTATTTGTAAGACAAAACCAGGAGTGGGTGAAAAATGCAGAACTGGCGATGTGTTTCTATTATACTTTTCCACTTCTGATTTTGGCTTATATACTCAGGTAAAAAACTCACCAAATCCTCAAGCTCTTGTTCCTTCATGCATCAGAATACCGTCCTCTGTAAATGGCATAGCTCACCACTCAGATATGATCTCCACATTCTGTAAGCACAGACCACAGAGATTCACAGTCACTTGCACAGGAAACAATGAGCACAAGTCCTTTTATAGGGAATCCGAAATGGATCGGTTAGTGGATTAACTTTGTACTGTACAGACTGATGTGCACTTTAAAGGAACCTGAAGGTCTATAGCTTAATCCATGCTTTTTGATTTACGGTAATTAAGGAAATCCTTATTATAAACCTATTTATTTGTAACTTGTATGAGAAGACAATCTAAAGAATTCTGTGACTTTGGCCACCACAAAAATTGCTAGGTGTTACTGCTACTTTACAAGTGTTCCTGAATGGGGTCTCATTGTGATCTCAAGGGTACTGAGACTGTGACAAACAACTTGCAAAAAGCCCAACCACGTCCTATTTATTGTGACTTGCTTGTCTCAGTGATGTGCCTGTAAATGCAGCAAAGCTAGTATGTCGGCAGCAGCGAGCCCAAAATGCCAGCTTCGTGCTTGCTCACACAAGCATATAACAGTGCAATCCAGTAAAAAAAGAGATTGAACTCGGACAGAAAAATCGGATGTCATTCAGACCATCAGAGTGGCATTCAATTTTTACAGATACTTTACAATTCGGTTACATAGGCAGCCAAATATGGTCCCATAAATGATTAATAGCTGCTGAGTAAAAAAATGGATTGTACACGGATGACAAGTGAGAAAAAAAATCATCCCACTTCTCTGGATGAAATTTGAACTGATTATTTCTTTCTTTTTTTTTCTCCATGCGCTCATGTGATCCCTGCCTTTATAGTGACTGCCAGTGAGAGAAATACAATATTTTAATATAATATATTGTAGTATAGCTAGGAAGGACAAGGTTGAAGCTGTGTGCACACGTTGCTGATTTTTCACGTTTTTTTCACGTTTTTTCGCTATAAAACCGCAAAAAAAACAGCATACATTAAGCATCCCATCATTTAGAATGAATTCAGCATTTTTTGTGCACATGATGCGTTTTTTCCAGCGAAAAAAAACGCATCGCAGTAAAAAACGCAGCATGTTCATTAATTTTGCGGGGTTTTTTTTGCGGATTTTCCACTATAAAATGCATTGGGAAATGTCCGGAAAAAAACGCACCAAAAACCCACTAAAAATGCGCATAAAACGCATGCAGATTTTTTGCAGATTTCTTGCGGAAAATTTCAGGTTTTTCTCAGGAATTTTCTGCAATAAATCCTGAACGTGTGCACATAGCCTGAATCCTAGTCCTGCAGTGCTTGATTAGATACAACTGCACTGTTTCTCTAAGAAACAGGAAGAAGATTTGTTGTGTGGCAGTCCCCTGAGGTGTTTCAGTCTGCTGGATGAGGCAGAGTCTAGTGTGCTGCTGGTGAGTGATCAGCCAAAAGATGAAGTGTAACTAAGGTTGGTTTCACAGGTCCTTATATTACCAGTACCAGGAAAAAACTGTACTGGAGATATCCGTGTCTGTGTGTGTAATATGTGCAGCAACCGTGTGCCGCATCAGTACCACACGGACGGCCACCGTGGAACAGCGCTTCTTCCCCGGTGGCTGTTCATGTGCTACTGATGCGGCACACGGACGGCATCCGTGTGCTGTACGTATGTACACAGACCCATTGACTTGTATGGGTCTGTGTGATCCGTGTAGCTGCAGAAAAACAGACATGTCCACGTGGGGGTCACTCGGACACACGGTCCGTGAAAAAACACAGATATGTGCACAGACCCATTCATTTGAATGGCTCTACGTGTTTCAGTGTCTCTGGTACTTGTGAAAACTGTCACCACACGTACTGGAGACACTGACGTGTGAAAGAGAGATGTGCCAGGGTTTCTTTCGGAATGGAGACTGCGCTAAGGAGTCTAAGGAGAGCTGCGGAGAACGTGTGGAAGCTGCAGCCTGTTCAGTGTGAAGTGTGGCAGGAGTTGAACCCTCTGTTTGGCTATGGAAGCTGCTGGAGCTCGGGCTGAAGGGGACACAGAGACTGGTGGGATTGTGCCTCTTCTGTGTGTGAAATCTGCTGAGGGATAAAGGACTGTAATCTGTTCGGGTGAGCCTCCACTGAAATATGCGGTCATGATTAAATGCATAGGCCGTGTGCAGAGAACCGCAAGTATTAGTGGTAGCTATGGACAATAGCTGTTCGGTTTGACCCAGCTGGGGCCTTTTACTTCCCTTTAATTTTTTTTCTTTTAATAAAAGTTGTGTTTTAATAGGGTTGATGTATGTATTTGCAAGGACAATGCCTTTAATGTATCTGCATCTTCCTCAGGAAAGATGCAGTCTGGTTTACATGTGCTAGGGGTATCCTTTGATGGAACCTCATCTGTCATGGTACTCAAGGGGGTGAGTTTTAGGCGACAGCAGCTGGAGAGCAGAGAAAGTGTTTGTCTCTGAGTAGAACAGTTATTGGCGTAAACTGCATTCTTATTTAGTAGACAAACAACTATTGTCAGGGCGGATAAATAAATCTTCTAGGAGAGAAGTCCCTCTGAAGAAGAGGGGGCGCAGCACTGTGCAGGGAGCGGGCTTAGCCTTACCTACTTTACAGGCATTGTGCATCCTGGCCAGTATCTCTGTGGTCTTCCGTTCTGTGCACAATGAGCTGCAGAGAGGAGCATTAAGATGTGTGACGGGCAGACAGCTTCTGAGTTGAAATGTTTTTCAAAGCTTATTACAATCATTCTAATTTGACTGGGAGAGATAAGAAACCTATTACAGTACACAATTAGTCAGGGCTTGTTTTTATGAGGGAACTTGGGGGATTGCAGTTCAGGAACCTTTTTTATATTTTATTCCTCTTTGAATTGATTATAAGTGATTGAGAAATTATTTGGAATCGTATGTTGATAGAGTTTTGTTGAAGCTTTTTCCTTGATTGGGTGGGAGGTTAATTGGAGATGTACAAAGACAGATATTTTAATTTCTTCTTGTTAGAAAGCTGCATTTATTGCCTGCTGCTCCTATATCACTGATATGTATTCTGCATATGTGTTCTGTCCACATTGGAGTTCAAAGTCTAATTTATTTATATTAGACATACACCAGGGCCATTTTTATAGGAAGCCAACAGTTTGTTTTCAGGTTTGGGAAGGAGGCTTTTCATGGAGTAAGAGCTTATCACAGGAGAACCTACAAGCTCCATGTAGATTGTGTCCTTGGTGGAATTAGAACCCTGGTGCTGATCATGTTGATAGCATGGACACATAGGGTGTATAAAGTACTTACAGCTTTCCTTTTAGAGGTCATGCCATCCAGCAACTCTTAGGGTATGTATCCACGGGTTGGATTACATCCGGATTAGCTGCGGATTGAACGCTGCGTACAACCGCAGTGTTCAACCCGCAGCGTCCAGATGTCACACCGTAGTGGAGGGGATTTTATGAAATCCCGTCTCCACTGTGAGTGCGAACACGCATCCGGCCGCCCTGCATTTACGGACATGCGGCGCATCTTTTTAGAATGCAGTATGTCTGTTTACCTTGAGGCGACGCTCCGTCGCCGCAAGGTAAATAACAGGGTCCTATGTATATGGTGCGGCGATTCCAGATGTGTGCAATGAACACATCCGGAATCACTGCGCGTACAGAAGAGGGCGGCGCTTTGGGCGGAGCGGGTTTTCCTCTCCGTCCAAAGTGCCAACAATCCGGACCGTGGACACGCATCCTTACGCATATGGAACAGTGTTATACTGTGTGTTCTGCTGTGTTCCAAATCCTTGAGCCACTGAAATCCTAGCCAATATCAGCGCCTCACAGGGAGAGTACTTATTATAACTTACATTAGAGCGTTCAAAGAGAAAAACTCTTCTATATCTACAGTAGTATGTAAAACCATGGAAAACACATTGGGGCTGATTTTAACTAACTTTTAGGGTAGGCCACTTGACCGTATTTTCTCTTATCCGAGAAAATCGATCTGATTATGCTATTCACACTGATCAGAGTGTGAGACAATTTTCTCGAATGAAGGAGAAGGTGGCAAACAAAATATCTCCATCTTGACAGTCCGTGAAAATCGGGCCACACTTGGATATCATCCGACTGTAATCCGATGTTTTCCACGGACTCATTGACTTGCATGGTCAAGTGCAGTCCACCACAATCTTTTTCCTTTGGCCAGACTCCAACCAGCCTGGTTGCTAGGGAATCCCCACATGTACTTATGCTGGCTAACAGATCTAAATCATTCAGCTGCGGCAAGAAAAACAAAATCTCCGAGCACTAAAAAATACTCGGATGACCTCCGAGCATGCTTGAGAAATCTCGCGTAACGAGTAAATTCGCTCATCACTAATGACTTTCTTCACCTTCCCTTTGCATAATGCTGACTTATAGCCACATCAATCCTAGTAATATATATGATAGAGGCATGTGACATAATGTAATATAGATCTGTGCAAAATAAACACCTTCAAATTGATTGCCCTAAGCAGCAGTCGGCTAGTCTGGGCTAACTGCTAGCTGCCATTCTTCCTTAGAGATGGACGTGCCGTGGCAGTGACTTCTGTGCTACGCTTGACTAGGGGACAGCAGCCTGTTTTGCTGGAGTGCTTGTAAGCTCTGGAGATGCCAATGCTTGCAGACATGGGAAGTACAAACCACCTGTCACCGCCAGCAGGTCCTGACATGGAGAAGGCGTTCTCAAACCGCTCAGAAGAAATTACAGCCTAGCTCTTCAGACCTGTTTCCTGTGCAGCTGTTGATACTTCCAGATAATGCTGAGAAAGTAGATAAGTAAATAAAGGCTGTCTGTAGGAGGACGAGGGTTTTTCCTTCTTTCAAGAACATGATTGTGCGCCTTTACAGACCTTTGGAATGTAAGCATTAATTTCAGGATTTCTCCTTTTTTTAATGGCAGTATCTCCGACTGTGTACGAGTCTCAATCTAAGCTAGTTGCACAACACACATTATGTAACGTTCAGGCCTAGTGTGGGATAAGTAATAGTCGTGCTGTGTCAAAAAAAGAAACATTTTCTTTCCCGAACACTATTAAACTGATTAAAGGATCAGCCAAGAGTCCATTGAAACTTTCCATGTTGTGGTGAATGCAATACCTTTGCTCTTTCTTGACTTTTTCTACACTTAGTAACGGTTTGACTGGTACATGCTACAGGTGCTTGCAGGGACGGCGCTGCTGCAATGTGTCTGAAAACTGCAGCAGCCATTGTTAATTGCCCGATTTTGCAGAACAGCCATTTCACAAAAGTTTTTCTCTGTCAGCCTGAACCTCATGACCATGTCCCCCCACAATAAGTTTGGTGAGTTTTTGATGTTGCCGATTTTCTGCAGCATTTTTACACCTATTAGGTTACTTACGTTTTTGTAATGCGTTTTTATCACGTTTTTGATACTTCGGTTTCATGTCTGTCGTTTTTTTAAATAAAGTTGCTTTGTTTTTGATACTTCCTGTTATTTGGATTTGACAAAACTTTATTTATGCAGCTAGTGATATGTGACGTTAGTACATGCGACATTAGTGTGTTTCTAAAAATGCATATTTGTTAATTACATCTGAATTTTGCTCAGATTTTTGCCACTGATAAAACGCAGCATTTTACAGTACCATCAAAATAAACGAGATTCCTGAAATTTCATCCACGCACTACTGATTTTTTCCTTGCATTGCTTACAACGCTTTTCACTTATTCGAATGAATCGGAAAAAAATGCAAGTATGAATGCATCGGAAACACTGTAAAATCTTGCGTTTTTGCACCGTGTTTTTACAACCTACAGACTGTTTTTTTTTAAAACAGTCCAAAAAACTGACCAAAAACTTAGTGATAAATTACCCATAAGTGGCGTATTCTTTGCCTCTGTCAGACATCTGTGACTCTCGTACATGTTCTGTCCTTGTGATGGCACCTGGATGGTATCCGTAGTCTGCCCATGATTAACACTGCAGTGGATAGGAGAAGCTTTGCAGGTTTTTTTTTTATTTTGTTTTTGAGATGTGAAACATCTCTGACGAAACACTGATCTGATCCAATACACTCCAATGATCCAATGGCTGGACATCATCAGGACTGCTAAAGCAATGTGATTGTTTCATGGGCAGGTGACTAGAATAGATCATTGGATATTTCGCCGATCACATGCTCATCTAGTCACCTTATCCCAAGCGCTGCAGCCAATCACAGACTTCAGAAGTCTGGTTGACATCCGGCTGGTGCAGACATCGCTTACAGAGCTGGCGGATCCCAAGTCTTCAATGCTAGCTGCAAAGTGATGACAGAAGTTGTGTGCCTCATTTTGATATATTTATGCCTAAAAAAAAATAATTCCGCATCAGTCAATCGTTTTAAGCTGCATCTATATTATCAGCTTCCTATTAGACAGTCAGTATTGCTTTTGTGTATTCTCAGTATTTCCGTATACTATTACAGTCATCCTGAGTTTGGATTTAACCAGATGGCAGTATTTAATTGCACGCTTTGCCCATGAGAGCAGTTTATAATCCTTTCTCTAGTTTGTCGGGTCAGTATTCAATAGAATCCTCCTAATTTCTTCATCGTACCTCACTATTATTTTTCGCTCTGTATAATTTGTTTTACAGCACTTTTTAGAATCTCATTACGTTCCTACAAAGCCCTGATATTCAAGTGTATTATGCAAATTAACAATTAGCAGAAAACAAAGGCTGTTGAGAGTTCTGCATATTTGCAAATATAGAGACTTGTACCGCAAGTAAGCATACGTGTGCCTGCCTGAGTGTTCGTTGTGTCATATATAGCATTGAAAACTATGCTCCTCAATTAGTAATTATAGAAAGAGAACACTCTGCTAATTGATATTGTGGGTTACATTGTAATCCTTAAAAACTGGTCTGTGTGGAGCATACTGGGCTTTTTCTGAAGACAAGAGAATGAATGATCTATAGCTGTGACACCTATTTTTAATGAAGTTGTCCACTACTAGGACAGCCCTTTCTCATACCCCATGCTTGGCCCTGATTAAAATAAAAAAGCTTATTTTTGTCTCCTGTGCCGGTGCCATTCTCATAGTGTCGGCACTTGGTCTCCCCAGGGCACTCGTGTAATTGTTGACACGTGAGCCCGATGCCCAGTCCGCGCTGGTGTCACTGTCCCCACCTTCTGTTGAATTGAACATAAAGAGAAAGTTTGGGCATCAGCTAATCTGACTTTCTCTTCAAGTTCAATTCATATGAAGGCGGGGGCGGACAGTGACGCCAGCGCTGATTTGGTGTGTGGGTCACAACAACTATACGAGAGCCCTGGGACTGCGAGTGGCAACACTGGTGGAACGGCGCCAGCACGGGAGGGAAGTATAAGCTTTTTTATTTTATCTTGGCCCAACCTTTAGAATAAGAGGGGGTTATACTAGTAGTGGACAACCCCTTTAAAGATGAGATAATAGTATTCCAACATCAATAATTTATAGCATATTAATAGGATATAGCACAAACCTCCGACTCCTGAATTTCTCGGACTCCGACTTCCGACACCCTCATGCATGGCTCTTGTATAAGTGGTGCATTTACTGTAGTAAAATAGTAACATCAGGCTCTTAATCACCATTATGATACAATAATCAAGCTATTTAGATAGAACATAACATATATTTACTGGAATACAACTTTGGAACACAAAAATCTTTAATAAATTGTAAATATGCAATACACTATGCATTAAGTGGGAAAAAAAAAGTTTTCAACAAAAATGTACTGAATAACATTTGTGCAGTCTATGAATTTGTTCTCAGAAATAGTATCGCCTCCATCAGATCCTCCTTCTTTGATTACCTCAAATCTGATCTAATTATTTTAAGGATAGAGAACAGCATCTCTACACTTAGGGTACCGTCACACATTGAAATTTTCATCGCTGCGACGGCACGATTCGTGACGTCGCAGCGTCGTATAATCATCGCTCCAGCGTCGTAGACTGCGGTCACACGTTGCAATCACGGCGCTGGAGCGATGCCGAAGTCCCCGGGTAACCAGGGTAAACATCGGGTAACTAAGCGCAGGGCCGCGCTTAGTAACCCGATGTTTACCCTGGTTACAAGCGTAAACGTAAAAAAACAAACAGTACATACTCACCCGTCGGTGTCCTTCAGGTCCCTTGCCGTCTGCTTCCTGCTCTGAGTGCAGCCGTACAGTGAGAGCAGAGCGCAGCACCGCTGTGATCTGCTCTCACTTTCCGGCCGGCACTCAGAGCAGGAAGCAGACGGCAAGGGACCTGAAGGACACCGACGGGTGAGTATGTACGGTTTGTTTTTTTACGTTTACGCTTGTAACCAGGGTAAACATCGGGTTACTAAGCGTGGCCCTGCGCTTAGTTACCCGATGTTTACCCTGGTTACAAGCGAAGACATCGCTGGATCGCTGTCACACACAACGATCCAGCGATGTCAGCGGGTGATCAAGCGACGAAAGAAAGTTCCAAACGATCTGCTACGACGTACGATTCTCAGCAGGGTGTCTGATCGCAGTAGCGTGTCAGACACAGCGATATCGTGACGATATCGCTAGAACGTCACGAATCGTAACGTTGTAGCGATGGAAATTTCAATGTGTGACGGTACCCTAAGGCTACTTTCACACTAGCGTTGTTGGCTGTACGTCGCAATGCGTCGTTTAGGAGAAAAAACGCATCCTGCAAAGTTGTATGCAGGATGCATTTTTTCCCCATAGACTAACATTAGCGACGCATTGCGACGTATGGCCATGCGCGGCCGAAACTCCGCCCCCTCCTCCCCGGACCTTACAATGGGGCAGCGGAAGCGTCGTAAGACTGCTTCCCCTGCCCACGTCGGGCATTATTTTCACAACGCGCGTCGGCACGTCGGGCCGACGCATAGCGACGGCCCCGTGCCGACGCTAGTGTGAAAGCAGCCTAACTTTGGTTGATGGCAAAGCGGTAACCACATAGGCAACATCTCTAACAATTTTAGTGTATAAAGGATGAGAACAAATGAAAAATTTTGCTGAAATATGGTCAGTCTATTTGCTATGAGAGTGGAATCTTTTTCCCTGCAGCAGCGCTTTGCCTGCTCCATGTCATCCAAATACTTTTCAAAATTAAACTCATCTTATGAACCTGAAGATATGGTAGCAGTAGCACTGGCAAGACCCAAGTACTTTCTCTTGGCAGTCTTGTAGCCCACACATCCTAACTGCTACTACATAGTATATACATACTATATACATAGTTACGTAGGTTGAATTAAGACTTAGGTCCATCAAAGTTCAACCTTTCTCCACCAACTGTACATTTCGTCGCTAATCTAGCTATAACCCGCAGTGTTGTGTATCAAGGAAATCATCCAGCTCTTTTTTTAAAAGCAGTTATAGTGTCTGTCATTACTACCTCCTGTGGTAGGGCATTCCACAGTCTGACTGTTCTAACTGGAAATAACCCTTTCCTATTTAGCTGTCAGTCAGAGCTTCTTTGCCTTTAGTAAGCTGTTGATCATCCAGCAATATCCGATGACTTGGGTCCACATAAACAGCTGTCAGAAGAATTTTATTTTTTATTAGCAGTGTCTCTCTCCATTTCATTGAAGCAGCAATGCTATCTGCGATTAAACCTCTTTGGGGTAAACAAAACAGCAAGTTTATCCACTCCTTTATGAAAATGCCAGGGGTTAAATCCTTGGCTTCTAATTTTTCAGTTACTGTAAATGGGAAGTGAAGCAATTCCTTCAATTCAGGCACCTGTGTCCATTGACCTTCATTTAGTGTTACCTGAGATTTGGCAATTTCTACGAGAAAGGGTTTCTACTGAAGGAATCGCTGAATTATTAAATAGGTTCTGCCCTACTGAGTGGCTTGATTCACAATTGCCCCTTTTCCAGCATGTCTCTTCAGCATGGAATAAATTTTAGTGGTTCTGGCAGCAATAACCAATTTCCTCTGCCAATCAGAGTTCCAGTATGTCCCTGTTGCAGACTAAGGCTACTTTCACACTTGCGTTTTTTTTAATCCGTCGCAAGCCATTGTTTATGGCAAAAAAAGGACCCTGCAAATGTGCCCGCAGGATGCGTTTTTTTGCCCATAGAGTTGTATTAGCGACGGATGGTCACACGTCGCGTCCTTCGTGCAACGGAGCCGTCGTGTTTTGGTGGACCGTTGGCACGAAAAAGCGTTCAAGTGACCTTTTTTGTCTGTCGCGGCCGAAACTTCGCCCCCTCCTCCCTGGACTTTAGAATGGGCAGCGGATGCGTTGAAAAATTGCATCCGCTGCCCACATCGTGCACAAATTTCACAACATGCGTCGGTACGTCGGCCCGACGCATAGTGACGGACCCGTACCGACGCAAGTGTGAAAGTAGCCTAACTCTTATTGCCAGTTGCAGCATGTGCACAACACAGCACATGTAGTGAGTATGAAAAACCTTTGAAGCAGCTTCAATGAGTTCATCTAATTGTGAAGTATAATTTTGCTGTTCTCTGTAGTGATATCTGTTTGTTCACGAGTTACAGGACTGTGGCCTCCCATCTCAAACATACTGAGTCTGAAGTTTTCTTCCAGCTGCTGTTCACCTTCATTATTCACATTCATCAGTTTAATTGTGCTTATCATGTTTGAACCATTGTCAGTAACAATAGCAAGAACCACTTATTTTTTGAGTTCATATTCTTGCAGAACTTTTTCCACTAAGGCCTGGAGAAACTGACTGGTGTGATGAGCTTTAGTATCTTTTACTGCCAGTGTCTTGGTGGTAATTTTCTTCTTGTCACAACCAAATCAAACGTTGATAGCAAAATAGTTCGCTGTGAGGTGTGCAGACATCCATTATAAGAAATACAAAGCATCTCAAGTCTTTTTAAGATATTCCTTTGGGTTAAGGGCTTTGTCAATCACTAATTTTGTAATACTTTCTCTTTCCAGAGAAACACCAAGTTTGTGGGCCATTTCTCCATTAAGAGCTGTAAAAGCAGGTCGTGCAAATAATAATGGTACACAGTCATTCACAACAAGCTCCGTGAGCTGTCTTTTAAACATATCTGCTGTTATTGTTACATGGACTTTGTCGCTTAAAAAATATCTTGTAATTGATGTTTCAGATGCTTTTTCCTTCTCCTCTGCAAAGCTGGAAGTGCTCGGCACTGGTTTCTTGGTGTCGCTGTGATTTTTTTCAGTCACAGATTTGAAAACTTCTGGGTGTAAGCATTGTAAATGTCTTTTTAGATTGGAAGCTCTCGCAGGAGCTTGAATATTCCTGCCTGAATATTCACTGATTTTGAGCTCACAGCATTTGTTTTCATCTGTCATACACTGACAAACAAAATATTTTTTTTTATCTTTAGTTAATGTAAAATGCTTAAATACAGCTGACTTTGTGAAGCTTCTTAGGCATTTTGTAATCATATAAATATGGTCTCAAAATAATTTTGTCCTAAGTATATTGTAATTTCTGCAAGAACAGGGAATAATTTTATAATTTAGGATAGAAATAAAACATACTTTGCATAAATCAATAGTGCAGATGATGGCAAAAAGTTTATAATGTTATTAGATAGCTTTACTTTCAATTGCAGGCTTTTCTCAGGGTACAGCTCAGTAAATGTTTCACATTATGATGCTTCACAGCCTATAAAGAGGATAGGAGGGAGCAAATTTGTGCTGAATAATACTGAAACTGCTAGCAGAGCTAATAATTAATGAGCATGAGTGAAAAGCAAACTAAACATAAAGCATACAGAGAAAACATACATTGCAAAAAATCAATAGTTCAGTTTATTGAAAGTTTAGGTTTGAGTTAAGAAGTACTTGCCTTAATCTTGTTTTACTGTTCACTAGCAGTTTTTGAGATGAGTGCAGGACTGCAGGCATTCGTTGGAGGAGGAGCTTTACTACTGAGCATATACGGTACATAAAGTGCAGCACAGATTCATCTCAACTAAAAAGAAGATATCCTTAGATCAGCAACAGAATAGACATTTATAGGACATTTCATAACTTCACCAATTTTAATGAAAAATATTCAGCACATACTGTATTTAACTACTTTACCAAATTTATTATATATTTTAGGAGTCAGTTGGTCCATTTTATACCGACTTAGACTCCAACAAAATAGACAGACTCTACGACTCTGACTCCACAGCCTGCTTGTTACTGCCATGACACATTGTAGTTGTCAGACAGATCCAGGAATCAAAGCTAGGAATTAGTACTAAAGTTTAAGTTCCGAGTATGCTATCCGTAGGAAGTTGGGATTCAGGAGCAGAGCTAGGTCATATACACAGGTAATAAGTATAAAAGTATATCATTCTAGAGGCAAAGACAGAAAGAACAGACTTAACTTTGTGACTCCTAGATCTGATATAACAGAACTATTGGGACCTCATACTTTTGAAATCACTGAAGGAAGGTAGAATGGCACATAGCACAGTAGGAGTTAACACAAGATACAGGAAAAAGTGATCAGATGCCAGCAGTGAACATAGCTTGACACTTAGCATTGATCTCTCCATGATCAAATGATGTACTGTTGGAGACAGCAGAAGCTCACACTGATGCCCTAGAAGCATGGTGTGCAAGCCACGTGGATATAGGAGCATATTGATGGAGCAGGGACAGATATAATCAGCACAGCCTGCTCTAGTTGTATCAAAAAACATCGTTCAGTGTCTATATAATGAAATTAGGCAAATTAAGTAGTAGCAGAGTCCCAGCAAAATGCTGCAGTCGTCATAGTGATTTGGGATGCTAACTTGCTGAAAATGCCCAGTGAACTTGCTCAGATTGTTCTATTTATGGCTGATTTGGAAAGGGCTAAACATACTGCCTATGTAGTTTTCACTCACTAGGTATATTTGGCTTCTTTGAGGTCATCAAAGGGGGG